>NW_027468848.1:16794393-16921893 GCF_046254945.1 Alosa pseudoharengus | reverse complement strand
TCATAATTGATGTTCTCTTTTGGTCTAGGACTAAACTTAACCCTTGCACAGGACTCTGGCCCATTATGTGCAGGTACCTTTGCATACATGTGAAACATATTGTTTCACAATAGACTGCAATGCTTAATCATCAGTGATTAAGTAAGGGATAATGTATAGAACGCCGGTCATTATAGGGAAAATAAGTCCCGACAGGGCGAACCGGACCCCGACGCGCCAGCGGAGGCGTCTTGTTTCGCTCTGAAGGGACTTATTTTCCCATAATGACCGGCGTTCTATACATTATCCCGCTTATTATACGGCTACTTGCCAAAACGAAAAAATAAACTCCATGATATGTCTCTTTACACTTATTTGTTACCGTTTCGTCGTGGCTTTTGCTGAGAAACAAATAGTTCGCAACACACGCTGAACTTGAATCAAACATTCTTTAGAACACGGCTGATCAACCGTCTGCTTTCACTTTGGAATGAAGTTCCAAGCGCAAACTCCGTTGCCATTGACATCGGTCATTCTTGTTTTCAGAGGTCCTTTCCCAAGAAATAATGACCGCTAGAACTTTCGGAAATCCCATTCAAGTCAATGGAGCATTCTACTTGCATTGTGAAGAGCCGTATAATAATATAGTTCTACTGGGTGTGTGTGCATGGGTGTGTCTGTTCGCACTGCCTCTCACCATAGACTTCATTGTGTTTTTGAAGTACGGGTTCCAGCCAATGCTCATCACCATCTTGTGAACGGGACCATTGTCCACCCTGGCCCAGCCGTAGTAGATGCCTGTGCTGATGTCTGCCGGAAGCTGCTCCACTACGCATGTTGGGAAATTTGCTGCAACGCACACAGAGCCAGAGAGAGATACTTACTACATGTCACAAATCTCCACATATCTTCATCAACCATCACCTCACTATATAGTCCAAACATCAACACTACCATTAAAATGGCATTGACAGGTCACATAATACCGCATTAACCTTAACACAAACCAAAACAACCAGCCACCTCTGCAGCTACTGTGACAGGTCTGGCACATCGCCTGCTAAGAACAGACCACAGAAACCAACACCAACCGACAATCATGCCAGGGCGGTAGATGGACTCACGAGTGGATCTGATAGCTCACTCAACAATTCATCTAACTAATTGCTGTTTGAGACTAGACACACTCGTCACACGCGTAACGTTAGACCACAATATCAGCGTTGATGCACTGGCTCCATGACTGACGGTGGGTTTTGATATGACCCAGAAAAGTGACCCTGCGAAGACCCCTGACAAGTGACAACCTCTTGAAAAAGCTGTCAATTAAAAATAACGTGAAGCCGTCAGAAAAGCACCTAGAAATACTAGATATGATCTCCAACGAGGTTATGGGCAAGGTAACGTAATCTTGCTAACAGTGTCCAGATACACATCAACGACTCGAATTCACCGAAAGACAGGGCACTGTTAATCATCTTCAAAGTGGAACGACAGGATAGAGCAGCCCCAAACCTGTCGAATCCCTGAATAAGAAGAGCAATAGTCGAGAAAGCGGCTGGTGTAACGTTAACGTTAAATGTAAGCATGTAACTTATATTGCTGATGTAAGCATGAGCTAACTTATATTGCTCAATCATAATGTAGCTAACGTTAACGTTAATTATCTTCAATGATAACTCACCTGTGGGAATACCTAAGTCTTTGCTTCCTCTGCCAAATCCATGAATCACTTCTCCTCGACAAAAATAAGGAAGACTTTTCATTTTGACTTGAAGGGTCCTACCTTCGGTTAGGGTTAATCACCTTATCAAGCAAATGACTGGCAAGATAGCCGGACCTAACGTTAAGTGTGTCTGGCTCAGTCAGCAACAAAACGTACCCTCAATTAGCTTAATTCAAGTAAAATAAGGAAATGTGAAAAATGTCTGTCTTTCTTCAATTACAAAAGGATTTTATGCTTTCCTCAGACTAACATTTTACAATTAGACATCTAACAATAACTAACATTTAATGTGCTAACCAGCTAACAGAGTTGCCGGTTGTCAAGTTTAACTGACACCTCAGGTTAACTAACGTTACGTATCTGGTTAACACACATAAGTTGCTCGTTTTGCGTCTTAGTGGCCAAGTATGAACATCTCCCGACAACGCTTCCCGGTAATGTGCGTAGGTAAGTTAGCTAACGATGATGACTCAAACTGCCCTATGTTGCGCGATCAACGACCTTAGCACGCACGTTCGCTACCGACCAAGCGGAGCATAATTGTGACAAGATTCAAAATAAAAGGCCTTATCGCAACATCGCTTGTGACTATATAATAATGATAGTCAAACAAACAAATAACACCCTCTTACCACCCAATGTTATTGCCTGAAATACTTAATTTTGAAGTACACTTGAAAAGGAAGCGTTTTTAAACATCAATCCATTGTTTTGATGTGAACTTTTTTTTTTTTTGTGAACTTTTACTGTAGTTGGCCTACTTCACCATGACAAGCCTATCGGAAGTGGACGGTTTCGAGTTCCGATATGAAATTGCAAGATAAAAGTCCCTATTAAAACTTTTCTGATAAAAGTCTGTCAGCCCTTGTCAGCGCCAGCTCTGGCCCCTGGAGCGTTTGCACCTTGGTTTAAATGGACAGCAAAACAAAAATCTTGTTTTTCCCCCTCCTAGTTAAAAAATATGACAACCGCACGACAGATTCCCTGTGTTCAGTGCATCACGTTCGCATGCCTCCTATTTCAGTGCAAAGCCTTTCTCAACCTTTCTAATACAACCTATATACAGCCTAATCACTAGCCCTTTTGACACTTTTGATAGTCTGTTACCACACCTGGCCAGATAACTCACTTGGTAACAACACTGACAATGCATTGTCGTGCAGAAGGTCATTGGTTGGCTTGAATGTTTAAGTCAGGCCATCCTTAAAAATATTTTTGTTTGCAGTAACAGCCAAAAAAAATAAAAAATGGGTCGGTAGTTAGGTCAATATGTTTTTTTTTTCAAGATTCAAAGTAAAAAAAAAAGTTAAATTTTGATCATGGTGATTACGTAGGAATGAATTTACACAAATGTGCATATTGTGACGTAACTGACTGGGTCTTCAACCTGTGCCTTCAGGCGCACCATTGCAAACCTCATTCTGATGCAGGTTATATAGACCAGTCTTTCTCAAACTTCTTTGACGTGGCCTACTGGTTAGCGCTTCGGACTTGTAAACGGATGTTTGCCTGTTCGAACCCCGACCAGTAGGAACGGCTGAAGTGCTCTTGAGCAAGGCACTTAAAGTGTATATGTCAGGTTAACCAAATTTTCAGAAAAGGGAAGTGAAGCAAGAAAGTAGTGAGTAATGATTTTTGCTTGAAAATGCCAACTTTAAATACAATAAAACAAATTTACAGTTATTTTTATAACATTCCATTTATGAACATTCCAGGAAACATTCCAGACACAATGATGACCTCATAAAAGGGAGTCCAGCAAAGTTGGTCAATTAAAGGATCATACAGTAGGCTTTTTTACACTGATGAGGCCAAAAACATGACTTCATTCCAGTATGGCATGCTAGAGTCTACTACCTGCCTGACATAAAAAATATCCTGACACATTTT
Organism: Alosa pseudoharengus; assembly: GCF_046254945.1. Taxonomy (NCBI): domain Eukaryota; kingdom Metazoa; phylum Chordata; class Actinopteri; order Clupeiformes; family Clupeidae; genus Alosa; species Alosa pseudoharengus. Next base: position 16,918,298 of record NW_027468848.1, on the reverse strand, counting down.
GTCTTTACTGGCAACCATTATTGATCTTAAAATGTGATGAGGATATGGGTAAGTAGCGATGCTTGAAAATGCCAGTTGTGTCACTTGCCATCACATATAGGCCATTATATAGCTAAACTAAGTAGAATCAGTAAGCAACTCATTAGTCTGTGTTTAGCCAACCGTGGGCATATATGCTTCCTGCTTATACTATACCTGACTATAAAACCACACAGTAAAATTGACAGTGTTATTAAGTGTTAATTTTTCAGAGACATATTTTTCAGTGTTCATTAGTGTTAATTAGTGTAACTTCGGGAGTTGTTTGAACAAACATGTACACCCACGGTGTCATTAAAACTCATAACTTAGTGTTTTAAGTGGGTGTGAATGTACGAACTCTGGGGTGGAGTCATTTACACTTCCGGTCCTTCAGTTGAGATTTTTGAAAAGAAGATGGACGCCATTGAAGTACAGCGTGGGATAGTAAAAGGTAAATTCATTTGTTCCCTCTACTTCTGTAAGCTAGCATGAAAACTACGACAAATACACAATTAAGTAATGTCACATCACAGGTATATGTTTTCATACCAACGTGTTTTACCTACTATGAAATATTGGTGACGTTAGCTTGGTCGCTAGCTAGTAGCAAGGTCGCTAGCTAGCTCAGAAAATTATTGGTAAAACATCCAGCAAGCTAACATAACTTCGGTGGGTTATAACCTTATCAAATTGAAATGGTTAAGTTTATGTTAATTTGTAATACTTAAACTGTAAACTGACATTAATGTAATATTGGAGTCAACAACGTCTGAAAGTCCTTTCTGAAATTCGAAAAGGCGGTTGGAATTTGAATACCCACTGAGGGAATAGCTCTAACATGCTAACGTAGCCTAGCTGACTAACATTAGAACTAGTTACAGCCAGAACTCCACTGTTCATAGCGATCTAACGTTAGTGTGCTGCCAAATGCTCACCTGGCACAAATGAATCTGTTGACTGACTAATTATAACAGTCTGTCGACTCATTGACGTTTGGTTGAACTGAACACTATTGCTTGCTTATAAAAAAAATTGCTGCTAGCTAACATTAGCTGACACCACGAGGGCATTCGTTTAACTGTTAGGCATTTTACCAAACAGAGGTGTAAGGTAACCGTTAGCCTGGTTGGTTTGGTGCAGTCTCCATTCTCTGTATGGCACTGGTATTCGTTTCTGTTAGAGTCTGTTGGCTTTATTTGGGTTAGATCAATTTCTTTGTTTCCTAACTTATAAAGGGTGCAGGTAAGCCAAAGAGTATAGAAGTTAGCTAGCTTATACTAATTTTAGATATTTGTAGAAATTGTGGTTCAATACTAGCTTGCAAGCACGTGCATAAAGATATTCAGTCCATCAGGCATAACGTTACAGCTGAGCAGAGTAAGAAATGTTAATTCTCTGAAATTATGAGCAGTTTTTTTATGGATATGGTAATATGTAGACGAGTTTACTGCCTAATAAAATTATTTAAGTTATTACTTAAATACTTTCTTACTGTTGAGTTTTGAGTTTAAGTTATTACTTAAATACAACTTACTGTTGCTTAAAAAGTAGGGATTATATAAACATATTTTAAGACAAAAACACTTGCGGTTGAAACATTTGGTAACCTGTGGTAAATAATGTCAGAATAAAGTTTAGAAGTCCTTTGCTGGTTAGTTGATATACTGCTGATAGTCAAATCATTGTTGTTCTTGTATTGATGTAATCATTTTCTTTGTTTTAACAGGGTCAGCAAAATGCTCATCAATGTCCAGTACCATGGAGAAAAAAGTACCTCAAACTGCAGCCTGGTTTTTCTTTTCAAAGTTTAATTCGAGAAGGTGAGGTTTTATGTGAGTTTAGCCAAAGTCCTTTTAGGCAAGTGCCTCCACTCGGCGGCCATATTGCAACGCTTTTTTTTTCCTTTTTTCTAGCTTGTTTAGACTATGAATCAGCCTGACCATAGGCATGTTTCTTAATGATTTCACATGCACACTTTGTATCCTGGCTGGAGTTAATGCAGATCCTTATGATCGATCCTTTTTAAGAAATACATTTGAAATCAATCAAGGTTCAAAATCCCTGTGCACAGCCCTTTTGCAGGTGCTGATGGTGTGCAGTATAACTATTAAAAAGTCAAAAACTAGTATAAATCGCACACTGAAGGGTATATTTTGTTGACTTTATTTGGCGTGAAGGCTTTAGGTTCACGTTCAAACCTGATGAAGAAAATTGTGAAACGTGTTGTTCACGCCAAATAAAGTGGGTAAGGTTAAAAAAAAAAAAAAGATTTTGTCTTTTGTGAATTAAGTGAAATAAAATCGGAGACCGAATTTCTTAAAGCAGCCCTTTAAGATTCCAATTTTTTTTTCTTGTTCTTCAAACAAGGCACATCAATCCACTGGTGCAAAAGAGAACACCTCTGCCATAGGAGATTCAGCAGAAAAAGGCCAAACAGGTGAGCATTTAAAAGGAGAAATCCTTGTCTGTCTCGTCTCCAAAATGCAGAAGCCTAGCTTTGTGTTCCGGTAGTGTCTCATCAGTGGGCACATTCAATCTTGCAGCTCTGCACTGATCTGGCTGAACGTAAAGTATGTTTATTAGATTCAGTCAGATCTGCTTGCAGATCCAGTGCTGCAAGATCAAAATCCCACTGATTTCATGCTACTGGAACACGAAGCCAAGCAATTTGCTTCCTTCAGATACAGGTCTTGTTATAACCTCTCTGTACACTTTACAAGTTTACAATACTTCTGTTTGTCTGTAGAGACCCTCATCACACAACCACAGAAGTGTAATTATATTTTGAGCACTATCAGTGGTATTAAATAGCGTTTGTTTTTTGACGTTCTAGCTGCCCCCTTAGCTTTCTTGTTTGTACTCTGGAGTTACACTTTTTAGAGGGTGCATGTAAGTTTTCTCTTTACAAGTGTATCACTGTTATTGTTTCTTTTTTTACGCATAGATGGCCCAGGAGGTTCTGGAGAAGAGTTAAATGGGAGAGGAAATAATGGAGGAGTATAGTAGAGCACCTTGACACACTGTACAAGAAGGCATCTTCTGAATATCCTGGTCCATGGGTATGTTTTGTTTTGAATAAATTAATCTAATTGTATACAACAGTTAGGTCCAGTCAAACTATGAACTATTTTCTGACTGAACGAGAGGGATTCCATGGGTGGGGTTATCTCAGGACATCCCTACTCAGACTTAGGTAGTGCCATTTTTACATTGATCCAATGTTATCGTTCCATTCATTCAAAGTGAGAGAACAGTGTAACATAACATCACAATTGACTGTTTGAGTGAGAAAAATAGAGTGCATGTAATAGGGTGAATAATGTAATGTGAAATAAAATGAAAAATCATTATTGTGCACATATAGCCTCACACAACCTGCCTGCAGAGTGACAAGAAAACCCTAAATTGATGTCTTTTAATCCAGGTATTTGGTAATAGAATTGCTATGTAAAAACAATATTGAACTGGTGATTGTGGGGTTGATAAATGCTATAAGGCAGAACCTTAGCTGTAGGAATATCTATTACCAACTACACAGTGGCTCCATTTTCAAAAAACTCCTGAAGACACAGCTCTTTAGAGAACATCTCCTCTCATAGCACTACTTACAACAAGTCTTGCTGATCCTAGTACTTACCACCTGTCTTGAACTGACACTCAACTGTTTAAAAACAGCACTCACTGATGCACTTATTCTTACTGTACTCTACTGTTTTTAAATTGTTGAGAGAATTGCTTTAAAACTTAAACTGCTACCATGTTAGTCGCTTTGGTTAAAAATGTGTTAGCCAAATCTAATGTAATGCATGTTTAATCACTCTTCCATTTTATAGCTTGTAATGTTGTCTGAATATATCTAATATCATTTTCCTATTGTTTTTAGAAGGATACCAGTACGTAGTCAAAGAAAAAGATATGCACTCGGCATTGTGACTGTTTCCTAATCTCAGGGATCCTTACTCCACCAATGGCTATGTAAGATTTTACTCATTTCCATTTAAGGTTATATATAATAATAATGTTCAACTATTGATCTGGATAATCATAGTTCTTGCCCACATTATTTTGCAGGAACACTTCTACGATGCTGGAAGAGGGACAGGCTATCTGGCATGGCGCCTAAAGCAACGAGCGTCGCAGCGTTTGGTCAAGAACAGCTCGGGAGCCTTGGAATACATGAACACCATGAGCTTTTTAAGGAGGTAGACTTTCTAATGAGGAGACACAGCACTCAAAAAATCCTCCATAGAAATGCATGGGGTTAGTTTGTAACGTATGGTGTTGTTTACATATATCACACCCCCCTCCGTGACAAAACGTGGACATGTGAATACACTGAGCCAATCATGTGGTGTGTTGTGAAGACATTGATTGTGCCAATCATGTGTTGTGATCTTGCCGCTAGAGCAAGATTGGTGTTGTGAAGCCTGCCAAAATAGATGCCCGATAAGTGCCCAAAATGTGTTGCAATATGGCTGCTGAGTGGAGGGACTTGCCTAAAAGGACTTTGGGTATACCCACATGTAACATCACTTCATGGTGCATTATCTGTCTTGCTTATGGAAAATTGGCCCATTATTGCACATCTCTAGTAATAGGTTTGAAGCAAAACACAAGTTTGTCAAATTGTAAAAAATCTCTTGATTATATTGTTTTATTTCTTGTTTATGAAATGTTTACTCAGTGTTGCAGAGCATTTTCATGCATATGTGGTTATGGATTGTGAGGAACACTGTTTTATTGTTAGTCAATGATTTGTATGAGTATAAGGCCTTTGCTCAACAAAATGCTTATGGACCAAACTTTGACATATATATTGTACCTCTGCGCATTGATTTGAGCCATATCATGGCAAATGTTAATAAAAAAAGAAAAGTAATTAATTTGCTGTGGTTTGTTTAATATGTTTATTTTGATAAATATATGGCTCTAGAAACTAATTAATTAATAAATTCATTACTCCAATAGAGTTAATTTTGAAACTCTGATAAGAGTTAATTATGAATCACTGATGGAGTTAATGATACACTCCAATAGAGTTAATTTTAACTCTGATAGAGTTAATTATAAAACACTAGGCTAGTGTTAATATGGCAACACTATGGCAAGTGTTATTTTAACACTGATGAGTGAGGATTATATAAACTCTGGAATAGTGTTAAAATTAACACCCGTAGAGTAAAATTAACACTGGCCGATTTACTGTGCATCAGTGTACAGTATATGGCCCACCACACATTCCCAGAGGAAAGAAAATGTTAAAATGAGAGCTCCTCTCTTTCTCAATTGTTTCTCCTAGACAATAATGAGATCACAGTGATATAAAAATGAGATTATTGCTTTTGTCTCCCGCTTCTCAGGTTTTCTCTGGAGCAAAAGAGTTAAGTTATCTCAGTGTAGACTCCCTTTAATCTACAAATGAGATCTCATCAATATTTTAAATAATGCTCAGTGTTGTCTAATTTATACATCTCATATTTTACTCAGGCCGATCCACCAGAGAGCTCTCTCTGTAAACTCATGCAATTCTCATTTCAGATCTTTTTGGTAAATCTCAGATTAGGCTCCATCAGTTCTGTAAAAGAGATCTCTTCACAAGCTTGAACTGTTCTCATTCTAGTCATCTCAGTTTAGTCCTTTTTTGATTTACAAAAGAGATCTCAGCAAAGGCTTATACAATACTCAGACTTGCTCAATTTATATATCTCATATTTTACTCAGGCTTATCCATCAGAGAGCTCTCTAAGTGAACGAATGTAATGCTCATCCAGACCTATTTGTTTTATAAATAAGTCTTATCTGTAAGAGCTCTAGCTGTGCTACAACAATTCTCAAATGATTTTCATTGGCTTATTTGTTTTAATTGCACATATTTTCAAGTTCACATTTGCAAACAGTAGGCCACCACACATGACGATGCTCTGACAGACCTCTGAAGTTCGGAAGTTCGCCTACAAAAAAGCTACCATCTATGCCCATATAAGGAGATCACCTGTTAAATTCTCGCGCAGGGAGACGACGAAATCGGAGACGCAGACGTTTTCCTGAACGCACTTTTGTCTTCAACCTTCGAGTAGATATTATAATCAATGGTAAGTGAAGGCGGCACAATTAGATTTTTGCTACCCCAGAGCTAACTTGCCACTTGTTAGCAAGTTAGAGAAATCAAGTTAGACTCCAGAGGTCTATGATGGTCGGACGTGACAAACTCGCGTGCAGAAGACTCCTACCAGAAAATGCAGTCTAGATTTGGCGCCCAGTGAAACCAAGTGAAACGGTGTGTGGGTATGAAGGATTGTGCAGAACTTGCCACCACGAAAACTCAGAGAAGGTACATTGGCATTTTGGTAATTTGCTAACGTTCTTGCATATTTTTAGACTCAATATATCATTGAACAACCTGACGAAGCAGCACATAAAGTTAGCTAGCTAGTTAATGTTAGCTACTTGTAAGTTACATCACTGGCTGTGCCGCTTGTATATAAAGCTAACGTTAGACAATTTAACGTTGCTAGCTTACTTTGCCTTATAGCTTTAGTCTGTATGTTTTGAATGGTGTTAAGCCATGCTGTAGCCAAAATGCACGGAATTTTAAAATGTCTTTGGGATGTCAGTCAAGATGACAAAGCTAACTTTATTGCCACTGGTTTAAACTGGTTCCAGCTCAATTCCACTGAAAAGAGGCCGGCAGCTTCTTAAAAAATTGGAAGACTACGCTAGACCAGAGCCATAGAGAGAAAGAGTTGCGACACTCTTTGATGTCGCCGCCAGGGCAGTCACGTGGTTCGTGTAAACCGCTATAGTTCCAAAACATACGCTGGCTGTCATGTTCTTCTATGGGACAGACAGCAGCGATTGCGTTATTTAACGGTAAATATATATATAAACATACACCCTACTACTTTTTCAGCTGTTATTGCATGATTACATATTTGTTAATGTCAGTTTTCCATTTTGAGAGGCAGGGTGACAACGAAAGCTGTATATTACTTAGATACGTTTTACATTTTTGGAGGGAAAAGCTTATGTTCATGTTTGCATGGACAGGAGTACAGGCTAGAACGGCTCTAATTTAAGTTTTCTTTTCCATACCATTCATGTGATGACAGATGTCTCATGATTTTCATTTTATCGCGACTGGGCTGTATTATTGATTACCGTTATTTTGCTTATAAATTCCGATTCAGCCATTAGCTTACCTTTGTGGTAGCGTTGTCTGCCGTGGTCCATTCAGCATTCGCCTAGCAGCTAGCTTCTGATAAGTGGTCACCCCCAGACCACAACGTGAAACATGATCATGTTAAGACTAAGAATATAATTTTAAGATTAAGCCATTCACATATTATCAAAAGCATTATGCTTATATGTTTGGGTCTATAGGTAAGTGCAGAGCTATTAAGATTTTTCTCTACGTCTCTGGGTTAATGCACAGAGTAAGAGTAAGGTTAGCTGCAGAGAGAGTGATAGAGAACAGTGACAGGCAACACTCCCATTGGACTCCGTTGTAGCTTTTTGCTTTTTAGAGAAAGAACAGTCCATTCAGCATTTACACCCACTTTTTCTGATGAGGCAGGAGTTGACCACACAACCATGATAATTTTAATACTAAGCCATGCACAAAGAATCAAATATATTAAAGAATAACAACTCATTAAGCTTGGATGAATGAATCAAATATTGTTTAATAAAAAATATTGAGTGAGACAACAAGATGTGTGTGTGTGTGTGTGTGTGTGTGTAAATGTGTGTATCTAACTGGAAAAACAAGAACAAAGTGAAGGAACAGGGAGGAATATTATAAGTGATTAATACATTTAAAAAAAATCCTCCACATACATCAGGCTTCAGAGTGCATCAGGGCTGAAAGGAAGGACAACATTAATAATAAAGGTACCTGGCATAAGATAAAAATGAACAGTGTGGAACAAAAAAAATGGGAACAAGCATGAACAAGGAACAAGCATGAATAATATCAACAAACATACGTACAGTATGTGTGAACAAGAACAACAAATGTGTAAACAGGCGTTAAGAACAGGTATCCTAACCATTTTTTTTTTTTGGGGGGGGGGCTCCACTGAAACCTGTGATGGCCACAACAACGATACTGGTGGTCCAGCAAGATCTGTTGAGACAGGGGCACAAATATGTTCATTCAAGCCAGTTCATTCAGGACTGCCTAGAAAAATACTTTCTCTTGCATACATCAGACTCACACCTGTGGAGTCCCACTATGCACTATGGCCAGTCACTGTAGGGCAGTTCCTCTCGACAACGCATACTAACATCCTCTTCATCTGTGTCCTGGACACTAAAAAGCAGATGAAGCGAAATAGGGCGACAATAGATTCAACAATGGACACAGCAGGTTACACTATATATAGGGCAAACCATTCACAGCATATTATAATGTCGCAAATATACTATACTTTACCACACTTAAAATAGCCCTGAGCAAATTCAAAAGTGGTTGAGGAGAGAGGGAGGGAGGATCCTTGTTTGGTTATGAACTCTGACCTCTCTGACCTATTCTCAAAAGTCAGAGGGCATAGGTGGTTGAGGAAAAGTTGTCACCCGCTCTCTGTGATGTTCAATGGTGTCGTGGTTCATTGGTTACAACTAACATTTTGTAGATCAGTGGTCATACCATGGTTGGATGTGCAGCATTTGGATGCACCAATCGGTCCGAGAAGGGTTACCGCATGTATGGCTTCCCCAAGGACAAAGATCGATTGAAAAGATGGATGACAATGGTCAGCCGCAAAAACCTGCAAATGACCGGGACCAGCAACAGCCGAAAACTGTCATGTAAGTAATGTTCAGAGGTGACATCACTTGCAAGCATTTTAAAGGGCATCATATTTCTAAGTGTAGAGAATTATGACTTTGCTGATATCTGAAGTGCAATGGAAACTGATCTTACAAGCCTACCTTCAGGTACACTTTGAAGATGACCAATTCACTGCCACAAAAACCGGAGGCAAGTTGAAGTTGAGGCCAGATGCTGTGCCAACAATATTCCTTCATCGGCCTAAGCCGAAGAGGAGGAAACCCCGTTCTGGAAGGGTGCCACCAGCACCAACCCAAAGTATAACAGACCACACATACGGCAAATTAAACTTCGGTATGATACATGCAGCAACAATGCAACAATATTCCCCATTTAATGTAATTCAAGGATAGACTACACTCCTAATGAGACATTACATTCAAATTAGTACATCCAGCTTCAGGGATTCTCTGAGGATTTGCATACAGAATGTAGATAATCTACAAATTTCTACCAAATTAACCATTGCCAGTAGATGAGTTTATACATTTTTTTGGTTTCTGATTGTGGCAGATGATTTGATTCACATTACAGTAATGTTTCGCTTTAATTTATTTTCTATAGGAGTGTAGTGTACCCTTATATTGAAGATAACAGTAGGTGCAAATGCAAAGGCAAAATACATATAACAGCAACATTACCTTGTTATTGTTACAGAGGTTGAGGGAGAAATTGAGGTGGATTTTGAGGGCAAGGAAAGGGACATGACAGGAGACAGAGAGAGCTACCAAGAGGCTACTTTACCAGGGGCAGGTGATCCAGGGATGTGTGTGCCGAGGGCCAGTCAGTCAGGAGCCAGCAACGACGAACCAACTTTGCCAGGGCCAGGTGCTCCAGGGACCAGACTGCCAGGGTCTAATAGTGCAATTGTGGAGGACCTAATAAGGCAACTTAAAATGGAGAAGTTACTGAGAAGGAGAGCAGAGAGGGCTCTAGCACAGCAAAAAAGAATTAATTTGGCGCTAAGAAAGAGGAACAATTTAGTTAATCAGAAGTTCACCCAAATGTTTAACAGAGACCAAATGACAGCCCTTGGACAGGAAAAGAAGAGAGGAATACGGTGGGGAAAGGAGACAATTAAAAAAGCTATAAAAATAAGATTTACCGCTGGCACCACCGGTTATAAAACCCTCCAGCAAATGCAAATTCCACTGCCTAACATCCGCACGCTGCAAAGGAGGATGCAACATGTAAAGCTGGAGCCGGGAGTTTTGGGGGAAGTGTTTGAGATGCTGAGGCTGAAGGCAGTTGGCATGAGTGAAATGAAGAGAGAGTGTGTGCTTTCCTTAGATGAAATGTCCATTACTCCAGGCGTGGAGCTCCATCTGGGAACGGGGAGGCTATTTGGCAACATCACGCTGCCTGACCACCAAGGACAAGCGACGCATGCACTGGTGTTTATGCTGGCTGGAGCTACAACGCGGTGGAAACAAGTCGTGGCTTACCACTACAGCGGCAATTCCACCAATGGTGCAGTTTACCGGCCCATCATAGTCAGCATTGTTGAAGCGGCAGCATCTGTAGGGCTTCATGTGCTTAACATCACCACAGACATGGGGAGCCCCAATAGAGCAATGTGGAAGTCCTTTGGGGTGACCTATGACAAACCATGGATCCAGTATCCTGTTGAGCCAAACCAGCGCCTCCATTTCATGCCTGACGTTCCTCATCTCGTCAAAAACTTGAAGAGTGCCATTATCCGTGGTCACATCATCACCATACCTCAGGATGTGGTGGAAAAGGAGCAGCTGGCGTCCAGTGAGGTCTCTGTTGCCCCTTTAAAGGATCTGGTGTCCTTCCAAGAGGGCATGGTACTTAAGCTGGCACCCAATTTGTCCAGAGGTGTCCTAGAGCCTAGCCATTTTGAAAAAATGAAGGTGAGTTCAGCAATGCATGTGTTCAGCAAAGCAACAAGTGCCGCCCTGAGGTACATGGTACAGGAGGAGCGCAGACCAGAGTCCTACCTTACAACGGCATGGTTTTTGGATAAGATGGACCACTGGTTTGACCTCATGTCGTCCCGCACTGCCCTCAGTCACTTCAAGATGGAAGAGTATGAAAAGGCCATCAGCTTCCTCCGTGACTCGGTCCATCTTTTTCAGGGCCTGAAGATCGGTCCCCAGGGCAGCTGGAAACCAGTCCAGACAGGACTGGTGATGGCCACAACAACGATCCTGGAGGTCCAGCAAGCTCTGTTGAGACAGGGGCACAAATTTGTCCTAACAAGCCGGTTCACTCAGGACTGCCTAGAAAATACTTTTTCTTGCATACGTCAGAGGAACTCAGTCCCGACACCTGTGGAGTTCCACTATGCACTACGGGCTGTCACTGTAGGGCAGTTCCTCTCGACAACGCATACTGGCAGTTACCTGGATGATGCATCAGACCACTTGGCGGACTTCTTGGACAGCAAGAACAGCAACTGCAGTGCTTCTGAGGTTGTGAGAGTGGAGCAGCTGGTAGACCCATCACCACCTGACCTCACAAAGACCGAGTCTTGTGTCCTCTACCACCTGGCAGGATACATAGCGAAAAGGGTCATCGGCTTCTCGCTCTGTGAGGAATGCCAGTGTGCACTGGTTGAAAAAGTAACCAACACAACAAGTGAGAGAGCTGTTTTACTACAGTTAAAAGAATTTAAAAGGGGTGCATTATACCGGCCATCCGATGAGCTGTTCACTCTCCTGCAGCACGTGGAGCAGCTCTTCCGTTCCAAGACGAGTGATTCCCTTATGGAATCCTCCAACGTAGTGGAACAGCTGGAAAGAGAGGCCATGAGCCTGGACAGCAACCTTCCCTCATGCCATGAGCTGAAAAAAAAAATCCTTTCAACATACATCAGGCTGAGGTTAAGGATTCACTCAAAGTGCATCGGAGCTGAGAGGAAGGCAAACAGCCGTAATAAGGGGTACCTTGGCAGCAAGAGTCAGACCAAGAAGGCAATTTCCACACAGCAGACCTCCTCACTTAAGGTCATACCATCTAGGCCACTGCCGAACACCTTACTGGTTGCCATGGATGTATTCGGCCTCTCCATTCCCGGCACACCGTCCGCAGTCTCCACAGCCTCCAGTCTCCTCTTATTCCAGCAGTCAGCAGTCGCCACCAGCAGCCACTACCTGCAGACACCACCAGCAGCCATGGCCAGCACCAGCTGCCAGCACCAGCAGAGGCCACCATTACCAGCAGCAGCCGCCACCAGCAGCAGCAGCCACCAGCAGCAGCAGCCGCCACCAGCAGCAGCAGCCACCATTACCAGCAGCCGCCACCAGCAGTAGCAGCTACCATCAGCAGCCACCACCATTACCAGCAGCCGCAGCCACCATTACCAGCAGCCGCCACCAACAGCAGTAGCAGTAGCCGCCACCATTACCAGCAGCAGCCGCCATCACCATCCTTCGCCAACACCAGCCAGCTCAAGCTGTCATCGCCTTCAGCAGCAGCCGCCTGCAGCAGCAGTGTTTGGGGAACAAATTAGTCACACTACTGTCTGAGTAATAAACATTTTAAAGCTCATTATGGCTTATGATAATTTTTTGTGTGGAATAATTTGTATTCCTACATGCAATCCAACTAAACAGCCCTTTCAAGGGTGTAATTAAACAAACCTTATTTCTACTAGCATTAGATACACAGTACTCAGCTGACTGGCTAACACCGCCAGGTTCAGCAGATACAACCTAAAAAAAAAACGTCCTAGTCAACCTTAATGATCCTAGTAATCTAACATCAATGACTTACTAAATAAAAGATGTCAGAGATTCACTAATGAACTTCGTATTTTTGGTGTAGCGATACCTTCTTCACAGCTGGCAAAATCGAGATAACTAAGTAGAAGGCAATGACTGAAAATCGGTTGTGTACCAAGTTAAGAATATATATATAAATTGCACTGTGCACATACAAATAAATATAAGCATATGCACCATAAAGGACAATTCAAAAGAGGTAGCTATTTAATCAATTTACGCCTGGATATAACGTTAGTGCTAAGCTACCTTTATAGAGGGCGAAGTCAAGCTAACAAACTAGCAGGCAATCGGTGGTCTACCAAGATAAAACATATATATAATTACGCTGTGTACATACAAATAAAGATCAGTATATGCATCATAAAGGACCTCTGATAAAATATAGACAGTTGACAGTTCAAAATAGGTAGCTATTTAATCAATTTACCCCTGGATATAACGTTACCTTCACAGAAGGCAAGTCAAGCTAACAAACTAGCAGGCAATCGGTCGTCTACCAAGATAAAAAAATATATATATAATTACGCTGTGTACATACAACAAAAGATCAGTATATGCATCATAAAGGGCCTATGATACAATATAGACAGTTGACAATTCAAAACAGGTAGCTATTTAATCAACTTACCTCAGAAGTTACTCGACAGTCAGCAATGGAAGTGAATGATGTCCAACGCCATAGAATGGCTTTTTGGAACTACGCGAGGCTGCATACCCCGGAAGTAGGCGGCAAAAAGCGTACAACGGAGTCCAATGGGAGTGTCGCAACTCTTTCTCTCTATGGCTCTGCGCTAGACCATCAGATCAAATTGCTGAACAAACAGCGTACCAAAATGGTAAGTATATTTTTCCCCACAATATGTTCTCACTTTTGTTTAAGTAAGGGATAATGGACGACACAGTGGTCTGTTCACAGAAGTTAATGCACGGTCGAGGTTGTAGTGCATTAACCTCGTAGTGCATTAACTTCTGTGAACAGACCACCGTGGAGTCCATTTATTAGGGGTTTGCACGGCGTGTCATCAGATCTGGACATCGCCATATTGGAGATACTCGCCTCATTAGAAAGCATTAGGCACTGAAGTAAATCCCTAACATCGTCAAGGAAAATGGTTAATTATTGCCGTGTTTTAGGTTGTACCAATAGGTCAGACTGAGAAAAACATCTGGTGTAGGTATCGACTTCCAAACGTTATTAAAAAACCAGGGAGAAGGGACAATAATGCCAGAAGTTATCAGAGGAAGGGGGGCGCTTGTGGTTGAACTTGGTACTTCGTCTCCCTCACCCAACTCATATGGATCTGCGCTGCCAATAATCCGTAATTTCTCGAAATATCGCGCCTTTTCTTGTGGTCCAAGTCCTGCCATATATGCCTTTGCATCTTAGACGCATTTTGATGAGCTTTTCTGTTGTTTAGACACGCTACAATCACGTAAGATATCCAAAGTGCATAATACTCCACTGTACCAGAGAATGTCTAATAAGGGGAGAACTGCCACTCTCGGAAAACTTCCGGTTTCTGAACTGGTTGCAGTTCCTTCTGTGGTTCCACATGAGGGCGCTCGTCCACGAGTGCAGAATGCATGGAGGTCTATGGAGCTGTACCCCTCAAAATCCACTTTTCTCGGGATATAATTTTTTTTCAAGTAATTTGAATATTGTATTCGAAAGGGGAGGCAAAGAAAATACACTTGGTGGAGTATTATATTTTTTAAAGTCACTTAATTGTTCTAAAAAGCCTTTCAAACGTGTCAATGACGTCACTCATTAACACAATGCTAGCGTGTTATGGGCAACAACTACCCAAACTGTAAGAAATCAAAAGGACATAAATACTCGTTCATTCAACTTTTGACCTATAACCCATGTTGAAGTTATACAAACTACAATCAAATCTGAGATTTGTCAACGACAATCAGGTGAAAGAGACAAATTTAGCCGTCTAGCTCCATTGACTCCCATTCATTCTGCACTCATGGCGATCGCCCCCAGTGGAAATATGGTGGAACTGCAACCAAAATTCGGTACAATGGGACTTAATACGGAGTGGCAAGGCTCTCCGTAGACGGGCTCTGACTGTACTTCATTCACCGAGTACCGCCAATATGGCCGCGCGTGCTGGGTTACCATAGTTACCGGCCAGAACGTGACGTCGGTGCAAACCCCTAATTCCACTGTTGCCACTTGCGTTGTGTTCATTTCCTGTTACAATTTAAACGTTTTAATCGCTAAAACGGTCTTGTTTGTAGAACTAATTTCTTCCGACACATATCAACTAATTTCTCAACTCACAGGACAAACTGCCGTTACTAGTTCTAAATGGATGGTTGCTACGGCCAAAGGCCAGTCGTTAGTTCTATCTCTCCCGTTGTCAAGCGGGCGTATCCCAAGATTCTGATGAACTTTAGCTTTGAAACATCGCTATTTTACTTAGCCTGCTTTCTTTTACTGTCTATGGCTGTCATCCATCTAGCTAAAAGCCACCTCCGTCATATGCTACAATGTTGCAATGTTCTGAACGTCTGCATTTTACAGCTCGGATGCAACGTGACAGTTCATTTAAACTTCACAACGAGTTTGGCGAATTAATATACAAGTGTGATACGGCCAAAAAATGGATCTACTTCATATGTGTGCAGATAACATACGGTTAATGGTCGTTCTAAATTACGTAGGACAATGGGAAATTCAACCAAGCAGTGGAATAAGTAAGGGATAATGTATAGAACGCCGGTCATTACTGGGAAAATAAGTCCCGACAGGGCGAACCGGACCCCGACGCGCAGCGGAGGGGTCTTGTTCCGCCCTGAAGGGACTTATTTTCCCAGTAATGACCGGCGTTCTATACATTATCCCGCTTATTATACGGCTTCTTGCCAAAACGAAATAATAAACTCCCCATGATATGACTTTAGCGTTGCTGCGGTCGAGGGATCGAGAAATAGGCAAGTCAGCATCTGCAGTCATGAATAACTTACCAGTCAACATTTCTTTTGCAATTAATAGAATCTGTAGAATGCAAAACAAACCAGCTATTAGCCTAACTGAAATAAAACCATGATATATCTAGGTATGGTGAAGGGTATGTGATGTGGGGCTATCTATCTATCTTTTAATTACAAAGGCCAAGGGAACTTTATCAGGATGCATAGTATCCTGAGTCCATTCAATAACTGGCCTTTAAAAATAAAAATCTGCCTGCCTCTATGGGATTTTAACATAGGGTTTCCTTACTTATGCCCCCTGTATTTTAAGGAATAACATTTATTAATTTACGATACCTGGTTCATTCACAAAGAATATTGGTGTGTTTAAAGGTTGGAACATTTTTCAATTGAGGCATTAAGATCAATTTCCAACAGATGATTTATTGTATTCCTCTGGTTGTCTTAACTTATGCACAGTTGATGGTTTTATAAAGACACCCCTACACCAATAAATAGTTCATGTAGACTGTCACACAATGGTAAGTGGAACATTGGCCACAGCTTGTAACAACTTCATTTTTTACCATTCTTTGCGTAGGGATTTGAACACAAGGATGTGTAACCTTGTGTAACTTTGTGTAACTTGGGAATTACAACAGAAAGGAACACGTTTCAGCTAATCAAAATCAATGACTGGAACTGTCAGTTTCAGAGCTATTATTACCACACTGATAGATTGATTTTGCTTTTTATTTGCAGCCTACGTTATGCACTGTGGAACGCTCTGCGGATGGACAGCTGTGGAATCCGCAAAGGTCAAGAAGGCTTTTGTTACGAGGGCTGGAGGTTCCAAAACATCCATGAAGCTGGGGTAATTATGACCGCCGCTAGCGAAGCTAGCGAAGCGGTCATATAGGGATTGTCAAAGTTTTTTTTTTTTTTTTTTTTTTTTTTTTTTTTTTTTCCCGTCATCTACTTCCTGAAATTTTGGTCAACGATACCCGGGGCACCGAAACACCAGGGCACATGAAATTTGGTGGGTATGTAGCCCCACTAGACTTTTACGGAAAAATTTCGTTTGGTCCCCGGGGGCCACTCCCCCTCCGCGCTGGGCCCCCCGAAACCCAAAAAATGCAGTTTTTCCTCAATAACTACCTGAACCGTGGCACCGAGGATGAAGAAATTTTTATGGTATGTTGGTCTCAAGGGCCCACATCAACTTAGCCCTTAATCACTCATTTGTGATTTGCACCCCCCCGGTAAAAAATGAAAATGCAATATCATTCTGCTTTAATCGCCCCTCTCTTCAGTAAAGACGTTCAGAACTGCACCAAATTTTATGTGTATGATTAACCTGACATTCTCTGGGGGTATGCCAAGTTTCGTAGAATTTCATCCATGGGGGGGTCTAAAAAATTAAGTTATGTGTACATTTAGTGACTCTACACTCATTGGCCTGTAGATGGTGGTGCACACATATACACATGCACACACACACACAGGCACCCACATACTATCGGTATTAGAACGGCCGATACATAATTACAAATTCAGTAGGATTAAAAGAAAGCCAAAATAAATATTCATCATCATCATCATGGCTGCATTTCCAGTATTGGCGATAAGCAGTCGTTTGTCCACTAGATGGCGCATCGTTGCAGTGAGACGTAATTTTGTTGGAAGTTAATCTTAAATGGGTTGGAAAGACACTATGCTTCCTACAAGGACAAGACTGTAGGCTACAGTAGTTTACCGCAGAGAACGTCTAAGGGTAGGATGATTTCTGCATGACATGTAATTCCCATTTCCTATTGAAGCCGAAATAAATCTGAGAATGTTTATCGGACTTGCTTGTTTTTTACTGCAGGTAGGCTACGTTAATCCTATCAATAGCAGAACGTAGGTAAAATAATGTTACCGTTAGCATGGTTGAGTGATGGAGGCCAATTTGATTATTGATGTATTTGTAGAAAACCATAAATGCGTTTATAAGCTACCAAGCAAATCGATAACAGCACTAATTGTATCTTTCGACTGTCATCTCATTTGCTTATGACCATAACCTAGGCTACTAACAGGAGCTAAGTGAGTTAGCCACAACACGTTCGCTACGTGATGGTTTTTTAATGGAAAATATATAGGCTACCTGAAAGATAACCTGTCTATGATCCCGTGATGATCTACAATCTCCATTTAAACCAGATGTTTTAGAGCGCACGTTGAGATGTATTCAGGGCAGGGCTGTACCTACACATATTTGTTGCACGTGCTACAAAAATCATTCTTTGCGATGAATGATTTAGTACCAACGTTACAAGGGTCAGATACAGTTTTGCCTATGGCTATTCCGTGAGACTGAGGCGCTTTTTGTTTGTTCGAAGTGCGTGTTTAGGGTGTGAGAGGGGAGTCGATGTGCTTTGATTCCAGCTTGGTAGTTGTAGTCTATGCGATTAAAAAACACGTGTGTGTGAAGTATCCAAACAATGATAACGCTTTCATTATGGCTGCTTTAGCCACAGACCTTGAGCTACTGTACAGTGGGTTGGGTTCCGTTTAGAAGTGTCCACTTCATTCGCCCTTTCCGTGATTCACAGCTACGTGAAATGTATTACTACTGATATGCAAAACTATTAACTTTTTCGCCAAGAGGTGGCAGCTTGATACTGTAAGGTGTAAGCCATTGGTTCCAACGGAGATTTTATTTGGGTCGCCAGCATAGCCTAGCGACAATTTGTGTTGTGTAATAGGCCTAGCATAGGGCCTACCTTATATAGCTTATAGTTTGTTAACAGTCACGGTTTTGTCATAACTCCCTCTATGCATTTTTGCATTTAGAATAGCTCTAAAACCGGGGGGCGAACACGTCGCAGGGGGGGCGCCAGTGCGTGGATATCTCAATCGCAAAATTAAACAATATTTCTATCGGGCGCCTACCATGGACTAGGCTGGGTGAAAATCAAAAGATTGCGTCAAAAGATTGAGCTTAACCATTGACCTCATGGTTGCAAAATGCAAGGGAACATGAATCAGCATATTATTTGCACAAACAATAACGGAGAGTAGCTCTTCAACTTTGCCCGTTAAAATGTGTATGAACAGTCTCGCAACGCATTTCATGAAGGCCCTTTGGACATGTCAGCTAGTTATTTGCACCACTGGGAAAAACGGCATTTTGTTTTAGACTACTGGTATTTCATTTGTGCATTGACAATAAAGCTGAATATCATTTGAACTAGATGACTAAACTTATGCATATGTAGAAGAAGAAACATTCACAAAAATCCATGACATGACCTCTCTTCTTGATAGCTGTTGAAAACTGCATGGAACTGACAGGGATTGTTTTGTTTAATAATAAATAAATAAATACATTATGCTGCTACCTTCTGCTTTTCCCAAATACAATGTAGCCTACAGGTGTACCTTTCATCAGTCCAGTTGCAATGGATGGACTGTGATGAACTGCCCTAATTGTGATTGTTTAGAGATTTTAAAGGTTTTATAACAATGTTACAGATTTTTTGGCCCAGAAACAAATCTATTCACCTTTGCAGCGCCAGTAGGCTACTTTGTGTGCGGAATGTGTGCAAACACACATTTCAAACAAGCATACACAAAAGTTTCAAGAGTGGGGAATGGAGTAGAAGATGGAGACAAATTCATTAATATGATTTATTTTCGCGGAATGGATGTGCAGGACTGAGCGGCGGTCATATTTTGTACCGCTACGCGGTACATCTAGTTTTCTCTCATTTTAAATTATTTCCAATTGTGGTGAGCATTATTGGTGGGCTTTTTATAAAGGGTAGGCCTCTATTGCACTAAAATTATTCAACCTTTATACAGTTAACATCAAACTGTGTAGCTACGAAAGCTATTCTATTGTCATAGAAATGATAGAGGCGAAATTTCCACTAGGTTTTATGAAGATATTTTACAGATGGGCTGAACATACATCAAAAGTAAAAAAAATGACATGGCCAAAATGATTAACTCACCAACAATATTTGTTGTATGGTGTATACCAGGGATCACCAAATGGCGGACCGCGGTCCGAGTCCGGACCGTGATGTGATCCTATCCGGACCCAGACCATAATAGCCTAATTTACATTTTCACGTAAGATTTCAAAGCTGCGCTAAATGTTTTGTTGGTTAGGATAACAGCATTTACGATAAGAGCTTCAGGAACCATCATTTCACTTGCTGCTACTCAGCCAGTGAAATCTGTGAATTCAGATAAAGTCGAGTCAGTGAGTAAAGTAGCCTACTATGGGGAAGAGACTGATAGCCTGAAACGAGCGAGGAGAGGAGACGGGACGAGAAACAATCAGAGGGATATCTAAGTTAACGATAAGTAAGTTATTTTCAAATCATCGATTGCTCAAAGAGGAGGAAGCTAGACAGCGAGAACAGAGCTTTATATAACGATACGGGGGCAATACCACGCAAAACTGTCATGTCCGTAACGTCAACTAGGCTAAATATGGATGTGACAGTTTCGCGCAGAATTGCCCTGGACCTCTTCTATTCTGAGATTTTTAAAAGCGCCAATTTGAAGCACCTCTACTAGACAAAGCATATTGAGCAAGATAGGGTAGGGTAGGCCCATTAAACAGTGAACTGAGACCACAGAATATTTTACGATTTAAGAAGGCAATATGATTGATCCACCACAATCTAGTTAAGCCGACATGCATTCACTGCCCAACAACGTGATGTTCCTGGGTTTCCAGGATTTCGGGTCAACATAAAAAAAAAAAAAAAAAAAAAATTAAACTTGATGATTAATGGGTTCAAGGAACCAGCCTTGTCTCAGCTCAAATTTTATTTTAAGTTCACGTTAAGATTTTTAAAATAGCCAAGGCTACTCAGTTTTTTTCCCCAATCACTCTTATCTTGCCTTATTTCTCCTCATTTCGAATGTTGCCTTTTAGGCTACTTATTTTATTTCACACTAAACATTAGGCCTAGGCCTACAATCTTCTTGAATTTCCCCTTGGGGATCAATAAAGTATCTATCTATCTATCTATCTACAACTAGGCTCCATCCATACATCCTAATATTATATATACACAGTGGCGATTCTAGACATTTTTAACAAGGGTGGCACTAGTGAGGCACTGATTCAAGGGTGGCATGAGGCAAAACATCCAGATAAACAGAAACCGGCTCAAGATGTGAAATTAGCACAAATACATTAGGGAAACCAGATGCAAACACCATACTCATAAATTGAAGGACAAAAAAACACAAATACCTTACTCCCACATAAAATGTCTTTGTATTTGAATAACATTTAATACAAACATATTCAAGTTAATTATCTAAGTTGTCTGTCACTGGGCTATGCTGTTCTAAAACAAATTCCATCATGGGGACATTAAAATATAATCAATTTTATTATATTACTGTAAATGAAGATATACAAAATATACTCATCCAAGACATTTCCCCCACTCTATGGCCATCTATTTTTGTAGCTGTTACAATAATTTGACCTGCTTTTTTGTCTATTTGTTTATTTTCTCAAGAAACTTGAGGTTGGTATGAAGGAGTGTATTGTGTATGTGAGCAATTTCATCTTCCTGAATCTCAATATTATGATCACAACAAGTCTGGGCAAATTATTAATTAAATTTTCACGTGGGGTAACTTGTTGCAGGGCAACCATAACCGGTTCCATGTCTTCCGATTAGATGATTAATCATCAGTTTCTTGAGAACTTTAAAGTTCTCAAGAAACTTGAGGTTCGTATGAAGGAATGTATTGTGGATGTGTGCAAACATTGTGCACGTTGCACATGGTGCAACTTCTTGCAGGGCAACCACATAACCGGTTCCATGTGTTTGAATTGGATGACTTCCATGTGTTTGAATTGGATGACTAAAGTTCTCAAGAAACTTATCTCCCTGAATTTCAATATTCTGATCACAACAACTCTGGGCAAATTACAAGTCAGCACCAGTGCTGCATTCATTGTTTTGCACTTTTATAATCACATCACCAAAAGTAGGTTATTAGTTTTACCAAAATAATTTGGCACTATTTTTAAGCTACAAACCTATAAAGTGATTTTGATACAAAATATGATGCCATTTTTTCCCAACTAAATAAAATAAAAATGACAACATACTATTTTGTATTTTACATACATGTATCAGACATACTGCCTATCCCTGGCTGTTGGCTGCAGCAACTCAAGCTAGGTAGTACTGATTGTTTTGTGTTTGTTTTGTGTTTATGTTAGTTTTGATCCAATTTGACAGCTTTGCTATGTTGCCCACCCAAAATTTCTACCAGCCCACCCAAATATAGTAGCCTAGCCTAGGTTAGAACCAGCCCTGCCCTGCATGGAGACATATTTTACGATAATAATGGAGAAAATGTTAGCAAAACTTTAGGAATCTCCCGACCCTCATTCATCTATTTGCGCAACAGCCCACATTCTGCCTTCAATCCAGCGAGTAAGGGTGTCACGATTTCGATTTTATTTCGAAATCGATCGAAATTACATCTCAATCTCGAATTTCGAACTTAAAAGTAGAATCGACGATGCAGCCACACCCCCAATGTCACGTCCAGCATGTATGCTAAGACGCACAAACACACACGCACGTATTGAACTGCAGCGTCAACACTCCTCTAATTTTTTAGGCTGCAGCCAGTTAAAATATACACATCAACCTACCGAAATCAAAGCCCCTCTTGCTACTTTGAAATCACCGGTGTGGAAGTATTCATTCATTCACGTCAATTAAAACTAACTTAGCCTACTCAACTTGCAAGTGAAAAGGTGATCTACAGTCCAAAGTTACTTTCAGGCTTAAAATGCACATTGATAAGTACATATTCCGTGAACACTAACCTTGGGTCTCTTCGGCGTGTGCTGAAACAATCAAATTATCATTCTGTGTTGTTTCATTTCACTATGTTCACATGTTTTAGGTTAATGTTAGTTCTGTTTACATTACAACCTCACGGTTGGAACGGTTTCAAAATAAAAAGCGGTTTCAAAATAAAAGCCCCCTGAAACAGAAAAGGAAAAGGCCAAAAAGAGTAAATAACATATAAGTAATGCATTAATAGTAATATACAAAAAAAAGATCGAAAATCGAATCGAATCGTGACTTTAAAATCGAAAATTACATCGAATCGAGGATTTGAAGAATCGTGACACCCCTACCAGCGAGACAAGTGAAATAAATGTTTTTTTTTTTTAAAGCTGTCATCGTCATAGGCACGATATTTAGGCTACCTCTGTTAAGCCTACACAAAGTTGCGTATTAAGGAGTATTTCCTGATCGGGGAAACCTTTCGTTCCGCAGTTCAATTGTGCCGCAGGCCAATAAAGGCAAGTGTGTTTGCCACTTAAGGCTCTGGTATGGTCGTGCGTCACATTTGCGCGTGTCCAAGACCTGCGTCATTTTTGCCGTGGACGTGAAGCATACTCCAACTTCTGCTGTTGTGTTCTGCTGAATGCACGTTAAATCGTTAAGGTTAGCGCCTGCGCACTACAGATTAACTGTGATACTCTGCCCCACCAACTGGGGGCGGTACATCGAGCCTGAAAGTAGGACACAACCACCAAAGAAGCCTGAAACGCCTGAAGAAAAGAAGAACGTGGGATGTGCGAGCACTGAACGAAGGAAGAGCTGATGAAGGAAAAAGCACCACGAGTAGGCTACGTTCGCCTGTCTGCTGGGAAGTTTGATAAGCTGGCCCATCGCATCGCTCCATTTATCATCCACCAGAACACACACAGCACACCTGTTGGTATAGCTGAGAGACTAGCTTAGCCTACTTGCTTATTAGGCTACTTAGCCTATAGCTAAGTGACTCGGTGCTGCGAGGGCAGCAATATTGGTGCGATACAAAGTAAAGACATTTGTAAACACAGCATGGTAAGAAAGAGTTGTGCATACAGATGTCCTCAATTCAATTTGTATTGAGTCTTCACACCTGCCTCATACCAAAAAGTATGAACCAAAAACCTGTAAATATGACGTGTCAATAAAAGTTTTGAAGTAACTTTGTGTTCCTAATGTATAATGTCTCACTGTGATAATGGGTGTATTTAGAGCGAGAGGTAGCCTAGGTTATTCCTTCAATTATTATTATGATAATGCATTATCCGGTGTTGACAGGCGAGTTTCGAGATTTGAGTTCAGCATTGTTCAGGAGTAGGCTAGGTGATAATGATTGCACCTGGGAGAGGTAGGCTACATTCCCTTTATTATTATAATCACTATTGATAACGCATTATATACGGAACAGGCGAGAATGCATCTCGATCAGCAAGTGTTACTGGGTTTCGCCTGAGCGTTGTAGATAGATACCTTAAATGGCTCTGGGTTTCGCGATTTGATTTCAGCATTGTTCAGTAATAGGTGCTAGGCTGCGCTCTAGGGGTTTAAATATTAATCGATTCGTATCGATGCATCCATTATACAGCCGACGATACGATGCATCGATGCGTCTGCAAGAGTATCGATTAATGTGTTTATTTTGCCGCCTGTCTGTTCGCCTTACTTGCTATTTTCAGCATCCGCTCCAACATATGCAGACATTATCTGGTACAGCCTACTCCTAAGCTGCGGGTGGTGCTAACCTCATATATTGTCTTCTACTTCACACCGCTTCACACGTGTTACTTAAGTTTCAGTCTATCTATCACTCAGTTGAGTCTGACTTTCAAGAGCGATGGAGCCGTCGGAGCGAGCTGACAATGAAAGTGAAGTGTTACACACTCCAGTCGGCGCCAAGTCATGGGTGTGGAGGCATTTTGGCTTTAGAAAAACAGATGGAGCAGCTGTAAGAGATGTTGCCGTTTGCAAAGAGAAAGACTGTCAGTGTGAGATAAGATACTGCGGCAATACGTCGAATCTATCTGCACACCTAAAAAGGCGCCATGGTATTGATGGCGAGTGTAAAGAAAGAACACAGACTTCCACGCCCGCCACATCACTGACAACGTTTTTTCCCCCAAAGTTGTCGAGCACTTCAAAAAGAGCAAAAAACATCACTAAAGGCATTGCGTTTTTCATATGCAAAGACATGAGGCCCTATTGCGTCGTAGAAAACGAAGGCTTTAGATACCTGCTCGAAATTCTTGAGCCGAGGTACAACATCCCCTCACGGCAACATTTCAGCGAGTCCTACATTCCGAATTTCTACACCAAAGTTCGTGATGAAGTTATTCAGGGTCTGATGAGTGCAGAGCGAGTAGCCATAACTTCAGATGGATGGACTTCGTGCACAAGGGAGTCCTACATCACTGTAACGTGTCATTTCATTGACAACAAATGGCAAATGAAAAACCATGTTTGACTGACTCGTGTCTTGGGAGACACTCATTCAGGAGTTAATATCGGGCAGGTTCTGAGAAGTGCGTGTGAAGAATGGGGTATATAAGCGCAGTTGGGAACACAGTTTTGAAGGAGAAGCAAACTTTGCTGGGGCTTCCACGCCACAAGCTCAAAGCAGACGTGAAAACCCGATGGAATAGTTCTTTCGAGATGTTGGAGCGATTTCTTGAACAACAAGCTGCGGTGATGGCGACACTTCTCGACAAGAAAGTCAGAAAAGGCTCGTGTGACGAGCACACACTCAGTGAAAGTGATAAATGGTGAGTCTGCTAGCCCCGCTAAAGGCTGCTACCACTCTGATGTGCGAGGAGAAGCAACCCACTGTGTCCATCGTCGCACCTCTCCGAATGAAGTTGTTGACTCATTTCGAATATGCACCGGATGACTCCCCCTTAATCAAAGACATGAAACGACTCATGTCTGATGATCTTAGAGAGCGATATGTGGACGAAGAACCATTCTTACTTCGAGCAGCTGCTTTGGACCCCCGATTCAAAAAGCTTCCTTTTCTGGGTGATGAGAGAAGAAACCAATCTCGCTGAAGAAGCAGCACAGCTGAAGGAACAGAGGGTAGGTTGTTTCTCATCTTGGTTCATTTAGTGATGGTGTTTAATTTTATTTAACAGTAATACTGATGAACTCGTTGTTCCATAGTACAGCAGGGGACATTGTGCGTTCAGAGCGTAGTGTATTGTCTTCTGAGCATGTGGACCAGTTGATTTTCTTGAAGAAAATGTTTTTGGTTGTTTTGCCATTAATGGGCTGTAGGCATATGTTCTAGACTTTTGTTACTTTTGATTCTTACTGCACACCTAAACTGTTTTTTGAGTAACTGTTCTATTTGCAAGGCCCCTGCTATAGCTCAAGCCACGAGCCATGCTTCCAATTACCTAAATACATCATTCTTCTAAAATGCAAATGCATTTTTTTTGTAGTAAATGGGCTGTAGGCTTATGTCCTAGACTTTTTGTTATTATTGCACTTTAACTGATTTTGTGGAGTAACTGTTCCATTTGCAGTTCATCTATACTGCAGAGGATGTGTGACCAATACCTCTTGTAATGCAAATTATATTTTCAAAATTTTGTATAAAAGAAACATACTTGAACTGTAAGCTGTAGAGGTCAGTCTTTGTTTGTTTTTTTAATAGTGAATAGGCGAATTGGCCATAGTAGACCTGCACTGTAAGCATTAGACTTTATTATTTTTTTTATTTTGTTCTTATTACAATTTATCTGATTGCACTTTATTGTAAATGTAGATGCAGTAACTGTTATATTTGAGCACAACTGCTATTGTGTAACATACACATTATGTGTGAATACTGTACTGTTTATGTATTCTCAATAAAAAGCAAATTTTGTATTATTTTTGTTGATTTATTTGAAACTTTAAAAAAATATCTAGTATTGAATCGCATCGAATCGTATCGCGGGGAATTCTGAAGTATCAAAAATAATCGAATCGCTGGCTTAAGAAATCGGTATTGTATCGAATCGTCATGAAGGCTCCGATTTACACCCCTACATTTTTAAAATATGTATTTAATCCGAAGTCATGTCAGCTCTCTATGCAGGGAGTAGGGCTGTCACTTTTTATTCGAACATGACGTGAAATATCCGTAGTCGAACTATAAATAAACTATTCGGTTTTTAGTGCTGTGTAGCGCATTTCTACAGTCTATGATTAGTTTTATTTTATTGTTTGCCATCTCATTCAGTGCTATATGATCCAGGGCTCATGACCAAATCAAGCCAATATAATAGCCAGTAGCCACAATGAGCCCATGCAGCCACCCTGTTTCGACAATCAAAGGTGACGCACAGAACGGCCAGCAGACAGATAATTACGTCCCCAACTCATCTAAAATGTGGTGTCTTGAAATACTTTGGGTTCTACACCATAGATGGTAAAGTGACCGTTTAAATATAATGTTAAAGAATGTATCTGTGGATTGTGGCTATTGCGGCTACCAGATCCAACTAACCAACTTGTTCAGAAGCCGCGGTGGGCTAAGCAGGGGGAAATCAAATTGTCTTACACGCACGCACTGAATAATCCAATGTCAACACACTTGCTCCCGTTTCTTCAGTTTATTGCTCTCCATATCAATCTAGACTCCAATAGTCCTTTCAGACTCCAATAGTCTTTCGAATGCAAGGCAGAGCAAAACGTTCAGATACAAGGCCTTTCAATGAGTCCATGCGATGTGCGAAGTGCGGTATGGGACATGGGTGTGGCGCTGGGCGTGTGTGGTGCGCAATTGGATGTCTTAATTAGTCCTACCTGACACCTGCGCTTCAGTTCAGTTTGGCGTGGGGTGAGCACGGGGGAAGGCTATTCTTTTGTGTACCGCACTTCGCACATCGCATAAACAATAAAATAACCAATAAACAAAAAACACAAATCAAAATAAACCAATACCCATAAAGTTTATCATAATGAAAAGCAAAACATAAAGAAAACATTTATGGCTCCTACAGTGGCTTTAATCGGTCGAAGTTGACTCAATGTCGTGGTGTCTCACGTAACTCAAAGCCAGGCAAGCCGAAGACAGGCGCTCTCTCTGCTCCATCGTCGTTATGGTAACCAAACAAGTCTTCTTCTGTCTAGGTTTAAGTGTTGTTCTTCTATGTGGTCCACCTACTGGAGGGGAGTGTTTACAGCAGTTCCGTTTCACACATGCGCAGTCTACGCGTCACTTTGACGCGCGGTCTTAAATTTCGGTCGACTCAAAGACGCGACGCATGCTGTAAAAATGACGCAATTCTCGTCACGCGCTCACCAGTGCCGCGTGCGCGGGACGCAGACACGGGAGCGTACCATAGGCTTTACATTTCTGACGTCTGACACTTCACACTGCTGCAAGTGCATCAAGAAAGGTCCCGCCTTACACCATGTTAATGGCCAATCGTAGACTAGGATTTGGGGTGGCACCTGGGGTGACCAATCGAATCTCATTACATTACATTACATTACATTACATTTGGCTGCCGCATTTTTAGCCAAAGCGACTAACAACATGGTAAACAGTTTTTAGAGCAATTCTCAACAATATTAGGACAATTTAAAAAACATTAGAGTGCAGTAAGAATAAGTGCATCAGTGAGTGTTGTTTTTAACAGTTACGTGTCAGTTTAAGACGGCTGGTGAGTGCTAGGATCAGCAAGACTTGTTGTAAGTGTTGCTATGAGAGGAGATGTTCTCTAAAGAGCTGGGTCTTCAGGAGTTTTTTGAAAATGGAGAGGGATGTCCCTGCCCTTGTAGGAACTGGCAGTGTGTTCCACCAACGAGGAACAACAGATGAGAAAAGTTTGGATTGGCCTGAGCGTACCGGAGGTAGAGCTAGACGTCGTTCGTCTCAGGAGCGCAGCGGTCTGGAGGTAGCGTATGTCTGTATGAAGGCATTCAAGTAGGTGGGAGCAGAACCGGAGATTACTTTGCAGGCAAGCGTTAGAGCCTTGAATTTGATGCGGGCCGCCATAGTCGTGAGTCGTGAGATGACTATTGCCTGAACTAGAAGTTGGGTGGCATCTTGAGTTAAGTAAGTCCTGATTTTCCGTATATTGTAGAGTGCGAAACGGCATGACCGGGCGACTGAGGCAACATGATCTGAGAAGTTTAGTTGGTTGTCGAGAACAACTCCTAGATTTTTTGCAGTCCTGGTAGGTGAAACAGACAGGGAGTCAAATTTGATGTTGATGTCGTGGTGTATGGTAGGTTTAGCTGGGAGGACCAGCAGTTCAGTCTTTGAAAGGTTCAGCTGGAGGTGGTGTGCCTTCATCCATGTAGCTATGTCTGAGAGGCAATCCGAGATCCGTGCTGAAACCAAGGGGTCATCAGGTAGAAAGGACAGATAGAGCTGTGTGTCGTCTGCATAGCAGTGGTATGAGAAGCCATGCGAACGGATAATCTGTCCCAAGGAGGTGGTGTAGATAGCAAAGAGAAGGGGGCCCAGTACTGAGCCCTGGGGGACCCCTGTGGTGAGATGGTGAGGTGCAGATAGCTGACCAAGCCATGATACGTTAAACGAGCGTCCTGTGAGGTAGGATTCAAACCAGGAGAGAGCAGAACCGGAGATTCCCATGTTAGCGAGTATAGAGAGAAGGATGCGGTGATTAACCGTGTCAAAGGCAGCCGATAAGTCAAGCAGAATGAGTACTGATGACTGAGTGGTCGCCCTGGCTTCTTTTAAGGCTTCTGTTACAGACAGCAGAGCCGTTTCGGTAGAGTGGCCGCTTTTGAACCCAGACTGATTTGGATCCAGAAGGTTGTTCTGTGAAAGGAAGTCAGAGACCTGTTTGGAGACTGCTCGTTCAATGCCTTTGGATAGGAAAGGCAGGAGTGAGACAGGGCGGTAGTTCTCGACTTCAGCAGGGTTGAGAGAAGCTTTCTTAAGTAACGGTGTTACCCGGGCCATTTTGAACGCTGTTGGAAATGTGCCGGAGGTTAGCGAGGCATTGATCACGTGTGTGATAGCTGGTGCGATGGTCGGGCTGATGGACTGAAGTAGGCTCGTAGGTATAGGGTCCAGCGAGCATGTGGTAGGACGGCTGCATGTCAGGAGTCTAGATACTTCATTCTCGGAGAGAGGCGTGAATGCTGAAAAAGATGATCTAGCAGTCCCTAGAGGTTGTAGGAGTGCGGTATCTGAGTCAGATGCGTTGAGTGGGCATGTAGAGAATTGACTGCTGATTGCCGCCACTTTGTTTGTAAAAAATGAGGCGAGGGTATCTGCAGTAAGGCTGGATGGAGGAGGAGGCATCTGAGGGTTGAGTAGCGATTTGAAGGTTGAAAAAAGTTTTCGAGTGTCTGTAGCGCTGTTGATTTTGTCATTGTAGAAAGCCGTCTTAGCAGCAGTGATGCTGGCTGAGAAGGAGGTCAGGAGTGTCTGGTAGTTTTTGAGGTCATCAGTTAGTTTGGATTTGTGCCATTTCCTCTCCGCGGCTCTGAGTTTGGTGCGCTGCGATCGGAGGGTATCATTTAGCCATGGATGAGAGTGTTTGGATCGAGCTGGCCTTGTGGTAAGAGGGCACAGCTCGTCTAGACACGAGCTCAGTGTGGAGCAGAGCAGAGTCTGTGGCCTCATTAACCTCCAGAGAGGAGAAGGTGTTGAGTGGAGGTAGACCGGAGGCAACCACAGAGGAAAAGTGCGTTGGAGACAGGTTCCGGATGTTGCGGCGGAACGTGACCATCGGCTAAGGAGCGGGAGGCTGTTCTGTCAGGCTGACGTTGAACTGGATGAAGAAGTGGTCAGAAAGATGGAGAGGCATCACCGTGAGGGTGTCTGTGCTGCAGTTCCGAGTGAAGATCAAGTCAAGCTCTTTGCCAGCTTTGTGTGTCGGTGGGCTTTGAACCAGTTTGAGGTCAAAGGAGTGGATCAGGGCCAAAAAGTCCGCTGAGCCTGGGGCATCTAAGTGGATGTTCATATCGCCGAGAACAAGAAGCGGACAGTCATGCTCAGGGATGGAGGACAGCAGAGTGTCAAGTTCGTCCAAAAAGTCGCCTAGTTGGCCTGGAGGGCGGTAGATGACCAGCACGTAGAGTTTTGCTGGGGCGATCACTGTGATGGCATGGAATTCGAATGAGACATATTTGTTTGAAGGCAGTAGCGGGGTGAATTTCCATTTGTTGGAGATCAGCAGGCCCGTCCCACCTCCTCCGTTTTGTCCGTTTTGTTGACTGCGGATTGACAGTTCCACAAGCCCATGGAGAAGGAGGTTTTTCAGTAGGTGAGGACCATTTAAGTTGCTGTAGGTTAAGGCGATTTCTGCCCCCTTTTGGCATGATGCCATTTTCTGCGATGGCCGGTGATAACAGATATGGTGGAATGGCACATTTTTGCCTTTGTCGGCGCCTGTGCTCGGTGAACTTGCACAGGTAAACTTGCTTGTCTTGACTTGACCGTCTTAAACGAGGACGGCTGAAACGAGGGCTGACGCTTACGCTGACGCTTCAGCAACAGCCTCTATTGTTATGCTGACAGGAATCTCAAGGGTGGCCTGTGCCATCCGGAGCCACCCCTCTGGCTCCGCCCCTGTATATATATTATACATACATACATATACATAGCCTAAACATTATGAGGCTCCGGACCTTTGCTTGAGGAAATTTTCCGTAACGACCTCGCTGAAGATTAATTGAATACCCCTGGTGTATACTGTATTTTCTGTATTTTGCTTTTGTTCTTGACAATTGTCAGTGTCTCTTGAGTGATCAGAGCTAAATGTTTTGGGCTAATTTAGATGTAATATTGAGTCATTGTCTTTGATTTACCGGATTGACCCTAAAGCACTCCTTGTTTACAAATCACTTAAAGGACAAATCCGGTATGAATTGATCCATAGCTCTTGTTGGAAATCACTGTGTGCTGTTCATAGGAAAAAGAAAATGTGGCACAGCCAATTCTGAGTTATGGACAGGGAAGTATAGCCCAGAGCCGTATAGAAGTACTTTTGGTATTCCTGACATAATGCAGGGTAGCCGCAGGGTCTTAAAAGTCTTTAAGCGGTCTTAAATTCATGTTCCTTAATTAAGGTCTGAAAAAGTCTTAAATTCCGTTGCCAAAGTCTTCATTTTTTCAACGAAGGTCTTCAATTTTAATTATACTAGCCTGCAAGCAAGGTGAAATGGGGGAAAAAACTAGCCTGGCGGGCCATCCTATATCATTGAAATGTATAGTCTGGAATTGAGCCATTCACCTCGCTTAATCCAAGGGGCGGGCAGAGAATTGTCTTTCAAACTGCCTAGGCATGCAATAGGCCAGCGCTACGACCATATCCGTATCCGGTCGGAAAAACGGCAAATACATCCTTCTTCGAAAGGAATGACTTAAGTGCATTGTGTTGCTCAACTTTCAAAGAAAAGCACAAGTCCAACTCCTCCAAAGTTGACGCCAACGCCGATTCAAACAACCGCTCTTCGTTTGCCATAGCCACCTTCCTTGTTCACTGTCACTGTTAAGCCCGCCTTAAGACTAACAAAATAGAGCGCTGTGATTGGATGACGTCCACGGCGTCAGCCAATAGAAATCCCTATGGTTTGATACTAGACGTACAGGCTGAGCAAATTAATTTGCCGCCGCTAGGGTGCGTCTAGATTTCTAGGCTAGGAAAAAACAACAACAATGTGAAAATTCAACAGGGGGTTGATTAACGTCAGAGATCGTCTAATTTAGTGTTGCACGGTGCACCGATACTACGAAAGTGTCGCAATAGCTATTAGCAGTTGTCACAATACCTAATTTTATTAGTATCAATACTTTTAAGAATGACCGTGTTCTTGTTTGTGTGCACAAGGCATGCTTCTAGTGCCTCCTCCCCAAGCCTGTGGCTGTGCGTCTTTTCTCCTCACACACATATGCGCAGCTGTCGTGCCATAAACAGCGAGACATGGCTGCTAGTTTAGCTTAAGTGATTCTGTGGTAACACATAATAATAGGCTAATATCAAGTTGATTTGCTCACTTGCACCTCTCAACTTTGTGTTGCTAACCTACCTAGGCTATGAGATGTACGTGATCTACTATTGGGTTTAATGTCATTTAGAAATAGGCAGCGCAACCTTTGCAAACTTTTACATCTGGAGAGAGCTCCTTGCTAACTAATTCTGCTAGCTCAGGTCATGTATGTCATTCGTAATTAGTGCTAAAATCATTTTTTAACATGATCCCTTCTATGAACTTGATAGTTTTTTATTTACATTTATTTTATCTAATGACAGACAACAATGAATTGCATCCACATATCCTTATGCATTATGTGGAACTATTATTCACTAGCCTAAAACCGTGAGACTGAAGGCTACAGTAATTACTCACGTATTTCTTAAAGTGACAAACACTCAATTACACCTAGGCCTACACACCACATTAAAATTTGCCTAGGTGTAATAGTTTAAAAATAAATATTAAGTATTTAAATGACTAAGGGTGGGTTGCACCAACAAGGATTAAGTCTTAACCTGGATTAAATCAAGGTTTATTCATTAATCCAGTTGCACCAAACTTTAAATCTAGTTTAAAAGTAATCAAGATTACATTTAAACCATCTTTTTAATCTTGGCTTAGAAATTCATATAAACCTGGATTAATTTTAACCCTGTTGCTCAACTGCTTTAAACTCAGATTTAAATTTCAGTTAGGGATTAATTTTAAACCTACTGCTGAGGTGGTTTACATTTCTGAAATGGCTGCATATATCAGATGGTTTGAAGAAAATAGAGTCCCATGAAGGAAAATTAGAGACCGTCTCAACCCAATGGAGTTTTATGATGATGAGGAATTTTCAAAGAGGTACCGTTTCAACAAGGAATCTGTCCTAAGGTTAAATGAAAAAATCATGTACGCAATCAAACATGGCAGTGACCGGAATGCAGCTATACCACCTTTGCTCCAACTACTGATAGCCCTGCGGTTTTATGCTACCGGTTGCTTCCAGATGGTGGATGGGGACCTTTTTGGAGTGCATAAATCAACCGTGAGTAGGATTGTTGAAAGGGTATCAGAAGCCATTGCAGCTTTAAAAGACCAGTATGTCAGATTTGGCCCAACAGGAGAAACATCAGCTGTTTTTTATAGAAGAGCTGGTTTTCCTGGAGTGCTGGGAGCAATTGACTGCACTCATATCCCCATTAAAAACCCTGGTGGAGAAAATGGTGAGCTTTTTCGCAACAGAAAGGGCTACTTCTCTATTAATGTTCAGGTTGTGTGTGATGAGAAGGCCCTTATCACCAACATTGTAGCCCGGTGGCCAGGATCAACTCACGACAGCAGGATCGATCTTTGATAATAGCCACCTCTGTGCTCTAATGGAGAGAAATGCATTTCAAGGCCACCTAGTAGGTGACAACGGATATCCCTGTCGCACCTACTTGATGACGCCTCTTTTAAACCCTCAAACACCAGCGGAGAGACGATACAATGCCAGCCACATTGAAGCAAGAGGTCTTGTGGAGAGAATGTTTGGAGTTTGGAAACGAAGGTTTCCTTGCTTACATGATGGACTTCGAACAAAGCTAGAGACAACATTAAAAGTCATTGTGGCAGTAGCAGTGCTGTACAATTTCGGAAAGAGAGTTGGAGATGAGCTGCCAGAGGAGGCTGAAGAGGATATGTTTAGCAATTAAGCAGATTAATAGTAATTATGCAGATTAAAAAATACTATACATTAACTGTACACTTTATATGAATTCGAAGGTATATGAAATAGAAACATATGAAATAAGCCATAATTTTCCGTGTGTGTGGAAAGAGTCAAGCAGAATCTAGGATGCCCACTGGTGTGAATGATAACACTATATTCAATATTACTGATGATGTCAAGGTGGTCTGGGCCCCCAAATCAAATACATTTTTTAAGAATTATCGAAGAAGTATCGAAATCGCAATTATTGATGTGGTATCGGTATCGAAACAATAATTTTGGTATCGTGGCAACACTAGTCTAATTTCCTAGGATATGCGCAAACAATAATTTGGGTTTTCGCACCGGCAGCAATGAATCAACATAATCAGTCGAAAGGAGAGGACAGCACATCATGGGGAAGTGTTGTTTTAATTGTCATTGTGGATTTGATCTGGTGTTTTACAACCGCATAATGGGTGTGATTAATTTTCATGTAAGTGGTCTTAAAAAGGTCTTAAAAAAAGTCTTATTTGGGGTGGTCAAACCTGGGGAAACCCTGTAATGGAAAGAAGATACCGAAGGCTTTTTTGCCATATTGAGTCAGCTTTACTTTCTTGTCCATAACTTGTCTAGGTTATGACATTTTATTGTTCTTTGTCCTTTGGACAGTGCCTGGTGAGCTCGAACAACAAGGCTTTGAATCAGTTTACACCAGATTTGCCCTTCAATGAGACTGTGTGACATGTTCCAGCAATACTCATCACTTAAACCTCACTGATCACAGGAGAAATGTTACTGTTGAAACCCACTATCAGAACTAAACAAGTCAACGCTGCATTTAGTATTTATGCGTTCTGACTATGGAGCCAGCTCCCAGATGACAAAAAAAATTGCCCAAATTACTTTTTTGATATCAGGACTCTGAACTAAACTATTTTCAGATGCCCATTTTTTTTTACACTGAATAGGCTTAGTCCAACCAAAACAAGGTTTTGCCTAGTGGTAAGCTGGATAGGGGTTAATCCTAGCCTGACAATACAGTTTACTCACTAGATGAGGTGAGGGAATTCAACAAACTTGTTTAAGCTTGACAAATATATCAATACAATCTGTTTTTCAATTGAGCAACATATAGCAAATGTGAGTGGTAGCTATCACATCCCCCATTCTGTGTTTAAGTGATTAATAAGGTGTGTCTGATCTTTGTGCTGTATCAAAATTCCCACAGTTATGAAAGCAGACGGTCAAACAAATGTCTTACTTTGTATTTTTGAGTGGCTCACAAACTAACAATGTTCTATTTTCTGCTCTTCTCTCCTTCCTCCCTTTGGTTGGTTCCACCACCTGGATAAAAGACGCAGATTGACCAGCCCACGCTTTCATTCACCATTGTACACAGTATGGCACGCTTTGGCACAAGTTCAGTTTGTTTATGTTATTGTTTATTAGTTCATTTCTCCATGTTGTATGATTTATAGATAGACTTAAATTGTCATTGTGCAGTTGGTCCGTACAATGCAATTTGCTTGTGCAGCTTTTAAAAATAATACTCACATACACACTCACACACACACAAAAGAATGTGTACACATTATAAAAAGAACATATCAAGGCATTAACATGCTTCCATTGCTTGAAGTCCATTTTAAAGTGCAACTGTGCAAGCTCCCATTGCTTAAAGTCCATTTTAAAAGTACAACTGTTTTGCTTTGTTTTATAAAATAAAAGTTTGAAATGCTATGGAGTGCCCTATTTTTTGACCCTCAAACTGATATCTCAATTGTAACTCCTTCTCAATAGTTTCTCATTGCAATGTCTCCTCATTTGCTCTATTATTTCTCCTAAGGAGAAACAAGTTGTAAATGAGACTACACTCAAACATATAAGAGATCTCCCGTATTTCTCCTGCTTCTCAAACTAATATATTTTATTTGACTCCATCTGCTCTATTATTTCTCCTAAGGAGAAACAAGTTGTAAGTGAGACTACACTCAAACATATAAGAGATCTCCTATATTTCTCCTGCTTCTCAAACTAATATCTCTTATGTGACTCCTACTTGTCTTATTGCTATGTGTCTCATCTTTTGTTTGTTTTATTTCTCCTAAGGCAA
Source organism: Alosa pseudoharengus (assembly GCF_046254945.1). Classification (NCBI taxonomy): domain Eukaryota; kingdom Metazoa; phylum Chordata; class Actinopteri; order Clupeiformes; family Clupeidae; genus Alosa; species Alosa pseudoharengus. Next base: position 16,882,162 of record NW_027468848.1, on the reverse strand, counting down.
AATTAGGAGAAATAATTGTGACAAAAGTAATACTTAAATGATCCTTAAAAGAGAATCACCATTTGGCCTCCTTAACAATAGAAGGGATACAAATGAGAAACAAAAGTTTCCTCTGCTCTTTATATATCCATCTGCTTATCAACTAATGTTAGCTATAGACAGACTATTAATTTGCTTACTGATTGTACGTAACTTGTTGTATAGCCTACAGTATGTGATGGCAAATGACACAACTGCCATTTTGTGATCTGATCCTACTCACACCCCTTATCAATTTCTCACTGATGGCCATGATTTACCTAAATTTTGTAGCTTATTCGTCTTTACTTTGTCCCTGCCAGTCAGGCTCATGCTTATGAACCACTGGTATGTCATAGAGGACATTTTTGGCCTTATCAGTGTAAAAGAAAATGCAGTTAAAACCCATTCTCCCCTATGCTCAACTTTGCTGGACACCCTCTTATGAGGTTACTACTCACTACTATCTTGCTTCATGTTCCTTCATTTGTCAAAAATGTTTTTTAACCTGACATATCGGTATACACTTTAAGCCCTGTCACTGCGCCGGGATTAGTGTGTGCTCCACCTCACTGTGTGCTGAGTGTGTTTCACTAATTCACGGATTGGGATAAATGCAGAAACCTAATTTCCCTCACGGGATCAAAAGAGTATACTTATACTACTTATTTCAGTGTTTCCCATATATTGACTTATTATAGTGGCGGCCCACCACAATATCAACAATGATTTTCCAGGTTGTACTAAATTGTGCTTAAATCTGGTTAGCATCATAACCACGCTGTGCTAATTTGTTAAAAACTGTTGTATTCAAGTTAATTCTGCAAACCAACCACCACAAACGGAATTCAATTCTGTGGGAAACACTGTATTATCTTGAGAATAAAGGGAGCCAAGATATCATATACATTTTACATTCTCGTGCTACCTTGTGTGAATCTACATTGTGAGCAGTTTATACTTAATCAATCTATCCCTTTATGCAAGAAAATCATTTTACAAGTATGATCAGTTATTTTACTTTACTTTACTTTTAGCCTTTGTAGCCTAAACCATGCTCTACCTTACTTGAAAAACCTTTGTTGAAATGCAAGAAATTGAAGACTGAAACTAGGGAGTAGTCTAGGGTGTTTGGGAATGAACGTTCATTCCCAAATGCATTTATTTCGTGTAGACTTATTGTTGTCTTAATGCAACATTTTACAAAGCACTGGCAGGGCCACCAAGGACCGTGAGGGAGTCAACAGCATTTAGCAAGCAGAAGTGTCCCAGCCCGGTGTTAGGATGCATCGTAGACCGGTAGCCTATGCCCTTCTTGTTAGCGTTGTGGCTAACTAACTTAGCTCCTGTCAGTATGGTCAGAAAAGAATGAGATGACAGTCAAAAGAGACAATTACAGTGCTGTTATCAATTTGCTCGGTATAACCGACTTTATGTTTCACAAATACACCAACAATCAAACCAGCCTCCATCACTCAACCAATGCTAACGTTAACATAATTTTACCTATGGACATAACATTAACAGGGTGTCCGCGCGGTAGTAAAAGGTAGTAAAAGGTAGTAAATAGAATCTACCAAAATTAAGGCCCTTGAAAGGTAGTAAAAGGTAATAAATGCAATTTGACTTGGTAGTAAATTTTTCATCACCACTTCAATATATGAGTTTACATTTTTTGCTTAATATTTGTGTCTACATGTTTTAACTTCATCTTGCCTAATTAAAAAATATATACGTGCTAACAGGACCTGAGTGAGTCGGAGTCGATAGCAATGACGTAGAAGTAAACTGTGTAGAGTTCCGTGGTTGACAGCCAACAAACAACATTTTCGCCTTTTTGCTTCAGTTGATATTACAGGGATACAAACAACACGCTTTTCGGTGTCTCCTTCACGTTGCTTTGGGCGACTTATATGAATCGTGCAGATCCGAAGAGTTTTTTAGGGGCCAGGGATGCTTTTCGGCGACTCTCGCGTTTTTCACGTCATCTAGGCCCTACCGCAGGCTACCAGAGCTGCGTTTATCATATGGGCCTGCTGGTCTGGTGTCCGGTGCTTCTGTCACTCATCTAATAATATTTGTTCATGTAGCAAAGGAGCGGTAGATGTAGGCCTAGGCTAGCCTATCACTCGGATAGCAGCTAAAAAATATATAGGCTACACTCACTCCGTTAGGAGGCAACTCTCTCAGTTTACACTAGGCTACTTCAGCTGGAAGTTTTAACAACTGTGGACTTGACTAGTGTAAGCTTTCGTTCAGCTGACGGTAGCGCTGCCATCTGACTGTGATCATCCAGAACCGTGCAATAAAATTCCACCTATCCCATCAGTAACAAAGTTCGAGCTAGTCACTGACATAGTAACCGACAACATTTTTTTAACGTAACCTAGACCTAGTATCTAATGTTACGGAATTGCAAGAAAACGAGTGAAAACAATTCCTTACTTTTAACCACGCAAGTGCGCGTGTCATTTATTAAAACGGTAGAAAACTGAATCAAAGACGGAACTGTCCATCAACAAAAACAGCATGCAGTTTAAAAGTCCCGTTATTTAAAGTCCCAGACATTTAAAGGGACAGCGGTCACTCAAGACAGACCTACACCACAACTGAGTGATGAACGTGAAATTCTTTGAATAGCCTACAAAACACTGCATTTAGATGACAACTGCGTGAAGAACCACGCGAATCTAGTTAATGGCGAATTAAGTTTATGGCATTCACATTTAAATCATTCAATAGCCTATGAAAACTTGATCAGTTAAATTGTTCTCATAAAAGGAACAGCAAATTATACAAAATATTCCAAATAGGCTAGTTTTATTGCAGTGACAGAAAACTGCAACATATGAGTTTAAAACCATGTTAAATTTGAAAGCATCTAGCTAGTGACAGGAGGTTTTAGGGGGGGAAAGAAACTCTGTAACCTACTTGATTCCACAGTCAATGTTCAGTATTTGGCCTATAATTTAGCCTATAATATTGGCATTTGAATCCATGAAAACTAACCAAAATCTATCATTTCCTATCGACAACTGACCAGTAACGCATCGAATCGCATTGCTACACATTTTGAAGTATTGAAAATAATCAAATCATTGGCTTAAAGAATCTATATTTTATCAAATTGTGATTAAACTTGATTTACACTAAATGGCATCCTTACCTACCTACCTAACTGTTGTTTTGGGAAGTATTTATCATGCAAGCATCGTGCATCCATGCTGAGTAATGCAATGAAATCATAGTTTTCAATTTTGCATTAAAGCAGTCCACTGATGTGCATGTTTTCACGGACTGCTTTGTGTCAAATGTGCAACAACAATACCATACCAATAATAATGGCTTTATATATCCATATAAATAGATTTTTGGGCCTATCCTTAGACTAGAGTTGTTTCGGTGGTGTTTGTTCTTCATTTTTCACCACACATGTTTGGTGTTTTAGCGTCATTTGTGCCAAATCATTCACCTTATTAGGGCTAAGGGCTGGTTAGGATAACTCAAGGGCTAGGGTTAAGGTAAGGACAACTGAAACTGAACTCCTCGACACTACAAAAAAACATTGTCATTGACAATGACCATACTTAATGATCACAATTAGAAATTATTAGTGTACCTAATATGTATGATTTATACCTTATAGCAAGTAGTAAGTGGTACCCCCCCCCCCCCCCCAAAAAAAAAGGGCTGCTGCTTGATGTCGTGTTGGTAGTAAAAAATATTGTGGAGGTAGTAAAAAAGGTAGTAAAAAGTAGTAAATTCAACTCTATGATTCCTGCATATACCCTGATTAAGCTGGTGTAAGATGTTCCTGCAGTAAAAACCAAGCATGTCCGATAAACATTCTCAGGTTTATTTCGGCTTAAAGAAGTAATGAGAATTACATTTAACCTGAAAATCATTCTATCATGAATACACAAGCCACAGTGGTTAAACCGTAAGCTACTTTTGTGTTTTCGGTGTAGGAAGTCACAGTGAAGTAAAACCAGAGCCTGTTTACCAAAACCAAGTCAAGTAGGCCTAATGCATGTGTGTCTTGCAGCAAGACTCTCCACCATCTGGTGGACAAACTATGTAATGCCAATACTGGAAATGCAGTCTAAATGAAGGATCATTGTTTTTCCTTTACTGATTTTAAAATGATTTATCGCCCGCTATTGCCGATACCGATAGTTAGGAAAATACCTATCGACCGATAACAACGGTCTGCCGATAAATCGGTTAGGCTCTAATCTAGGGATCGACCGATATGTTTTTTTCAGGGCCGATACCGATATCAATTATTACCAAAACAGGAGGCCGATAACCGATATGTAAAACCGATATGTCAGTTGTCAAAAAGGGGGGTAGGTAAAGGCGATATGCTGCAAAAATTAATTCAAAAGCATTTAATTATGCAAACTTTTCTTTCTTCTTTTAATACACAATTGTCTATCAACTTGCATCACTTGCAAGTGTAAATCCTGTGTATCATGTTAATCCAAGAGCTAAGTGATAGCAATTATTTTCATAGACTAGGCCTACACAATGGGCTATGTGCTTATTAAGGGACCTGTCACAAAGAGGATGCTTTGCCATCGTGTGTGTGAGTGCACGAGAGAGGGAGAGGAAGAGGTGCATGCGTGATGGCAAGTGTTACAGTTGAATAGTTTAACAAAACAGTTTTAAAATAGTTCTTAGGCTATTTAAGTATGCAATTTGTGTCCATGTGTAGGCTACAAACTACACTTTTGAGAGCCTAAAGCTCAGGACGCGATTTAGTTCAGGTCGGATTAAATTACGGCTGGCCCTGGGTGCATGTTGTCTTTTCTGACAGGCCGTTTCAAAAAGGAGCAATTACACTTTTTGACGTTCGCTATCGCATAATTTAGGACTTGTCTGTACTATGTCCGCAGTGGTGTCCCGTTATTCACAATTAACGAACGAGGCTGAGGCAGAGAACTCCCGACACGCAGCACCCGAGTTTGTAGGCTAACTAGTAAACAGCATCAGTAACGTCCATCAATCGGGAATTCGCTAAATGAAGGAAGTGGGTGCTTTACTTATTGATCCCGATCAAAGAGACAATAGCTTACATTGTGATTCATTGCAACTTCAGCAATGTAGGCTACCTTTCTTACCTTCGAAAAATAGCTCCGTACAGCTGAAGCCCAGTCTACAGGCTGCCTCAGTGAGAATCCTAAACTTTGTCTGTGTTCAGTCTTCTATCCTGATTGGCTGCATTCGTGCTAACTAACAAATCAGACAGTGTAGTGGGCGGGACAATGCTCTTGACCACAGAGTAGCAAATGCAGGGAGTGAGAGACGCTTTACAGACAAAGTAGCGCGTTTCATTCTTTATCCATTTCAATATCGGCTTATCGGTGGAAAAAATGACCGATACCAATTATTATAAAAATGCTAAATATCGGCCCTAATAATCGGCCAGGCCGATAATTGGTCGATCCCTACTCTAATCTCCTACTCCATCCCCGACTCTTGCAACTTTTGTGTAGGCCTATGCTTGTATGTATGGAATCAAAACAAGGCCATATATATTTTGTACCTGTGAAAATATATTCACATGTGTAATAGAGTTTTGCAGCTGTATAAAACAATTTGCGCTTGTGCACGGAAACTTTGTACTGGGTGACCAAACAAACAACTTGTGATCAAACAAATTTTTTCCGTAAAAGTCTAGTGGGCCTACAGTACATGCCCACCAAGTTTTATGTGCCCCGGTGTTTCGGTGTCTTGGGTATCGTTGACCAAAATCAGGAAGTATATCCCTATATGACCACTACACTAGCTAGAGGTGGCCATAATAAGATACTATGATGGCATAATACACTATAGGCACTATCGATGGCATAATAACCTGGTCAAACGAGGAGATAGATGTCACTAACATCTCATTCCAAATCCCAAAAGACATAGGCGGCTCAGGTTGACTTGAAGAGAAGAAAGTGGTGGATGGAAGGAAGTGGCTTAGTCAAACAAACCTGAAAGACAGCACAAGCCAAGTGTAGCCAAAGATATGTGCAAGAACATTTGTGCCTGGACTGGAAGTCCCAAGGTCAAAAAGGGATACACCTCTGAAAGTAGAAAGTAGAATGTGAGACAGACAAGAGAAGATGGCTGTAGTAATGTGAAAGATGTCTCAATACTAAGTGACAGCACATGAGAAGCTTGAAAAATGGAACAGCTATGATACTGTGCAGAACCTGAGCTTAAGAATGACAGAGGAGAGTTGGATTGGGTTAAATAGAAGCTAAAAAGTGGGGCAAAGAAGACATATCTTATCGTAATGTTACCAGTTTTATAAAATGCCCTTAGATCCATGATCTTGTACATTGTATCGGTTGATTGAGAACAATGAGAAGCCGAGGATGGCCTTGACCAAACAGGCCAAACAAGCCTCAATGCTGTAGTTACCAACCATCACACCTGAACATGTATAGTGTACATTTGGATCAGCATAGAGATAGACAATATAATCAAAAAGGTAATAGTGTGATACCCACCATTATTTTATTTGCCACTGGGCACACAGTATCAATCAGTCAGCAATGGTAGGTCTTATACTGACATTCAAACTAAAAGTACATTTTACATTTTTCCACTAGAGGGTGCTTGCTCACTTGAAGGTCCATTCTTTACAGATAGCCTAAGTCTCATCAGTTGTGTTCAAAAACAAGCTCCAAAATAGTCAGTAAATAACTTTCTTTAACTTTACTTAATGTCTCAGAAACATCTTGTGTGTATGTGCCTGTATGTGTAATGTCCATGTGTACGTTGGATGTTTGTATGTTGGTTTTTATTACAAGTTTACAGAGTCTGGTATCACAGTGCATCTCTTGGACATAATAACTTATAATTGACCTTGTTATCATTAATGTATTGAAGCCATACTCTCCAATTAAGAGAGAGATGTAAAGTATATTGTGCATTTGTAAGTATATATGTATGTGTATGTGTGTGAAAGAGTGAGAGAAAACATAATTGCAATACATAGTCATAACTATGTGTCAACATGATTAAGTGTGCGCATATGTATACATGAGTAAATGTGAGTTCAAAATGTAAGTGTAAGTTTGAGCGTGTGTGTGTGTGTATGTATGTATGTATGTGTATACTCATGTGTGTATGTGTATGAGAGAGATTGAGAGAAAGAACTGAGAGTATGTGATGGTACAACAGTGTGTGTGTGTGTGTGTGTGTGTGTGTGTGTGTGTGTGTGTGTGTGTGTGTGTGTGTGTGTGTGTGTGTGTGTGTGTGTGTGTGTGTGTGTGTGTGTGTGCACGCTCCAGGCCTCCTAGAGCGGAGAAGCACAGAGAGGGGTTAGAGTGATGCTCTGATTAATGTGCCCTAAATGAGGTGTTTGCTCTGCAGACATCCGCTCTCTTAGAGTATGGTAATGTGATGACAGGCAGGGAGATGGATGAGGATGTGCTTGCATTAATGAATGGGTTTGTTTGTCTGGGGATACACACACACACACACACACACACATACGTCTGTTTTTTGTCTGTGAGTGATGAAGTGCAAAGGGACTGAGAGTGTGTGTGGAGATACATTGCTTGAAAAAGTTGTTTGTGTGCGCCTTAGATCATTAAAAGTTCAAACACAGTCTTGAAGTAATGAGTGAGTTTCTCTGCCTATGTCTAAGTGTTTGCTTTACATGTGTTTACAGAGTCTCCAACTCACCAATGTTGATATACTTAGAGATTTCGTATTACCCTTATAATCATATCATTTGCGGAGAACAGCACAGCTTTCTGCCAAGCCTTAAACACCTTCAACGGTAATTAGCAGCACGGTAGTGATTGAGTAGTGTCTGTGGTTGTTTTTGGTGGCAGTTTGGATTTGCAACGTGTCCTGGTCTGTGTTTGCAGGTTCTGCCTTTTTACGGCTGATGCGTGGATATGTTCATACGAGTGCAGCCAGATGTGAGTGCGAGAGTGATGAATTGATCTTGTTTTTTGAAGGGCCCCCTTCAACACAAACAAAGTCAATATTAACCATCTGCCCTATCAACTCTTCCTCACCATACTGTCATGCACAGATAAACACACATACACACACACACACACACACACACACACACACACATACACACGTTGCAGTCACACACATATACAATGCAACTGCATAACATACACACACACACAAACACACACACACACACACACACATTGCAGTCACACATATACAATGCAACTGCATAACACACACACATATACCCACACACAAAAGCACAGACACACACAAGCAAACACTTGGTTACCCACACTCCCAAACACACATCAATCTGATTCTGCAGCGCTGACACCACCATGACACTCTCGTTTTTCACTACTGCTACCCTGATGAGAGAGCACGATCTCCGCAGACTCTCTTACACACACCATGCACAACAACATGCTGTGACACCCTCTCACACACACGTGCTGTCATGAACACACACACACATGTACACAGACAATCTCAGAAACAAATATGCCTAACAAAAACAGTTACCTAAAATTCCCCACTCACACACAACAGTATGCAACTCAGCTTTCATACTGTTGCTTCTACACACACTCACCTGACTCTTACTTGCAAACAAATACCAGGAAATAGATAGTGTTGGTACATACACCATGTCTCATCAGCTCCCTAAGAGACCTGACCTTTCACAAAGCTTATGAAAAAAGGTTACTGAAAAAAATACTCATTAGGGCACAGACTGAATGGGTAAAATAATATACACTTTGTAAATTATTGGGGTGTCGGTCCTAAGGGCCCAGCACTGACAGTGGGCCCCCAGAGAGGCCCCCTGCGTGGAGGTGTTCTGCTTTTAGAATCACAATTTAAACTCGTTCTCAAAGTTGCCTCACGGTACCGTCTTACTCTATTACTCATCAGAGCTGTTTGAAGATCCGAGAGAACTTTACAACGGTCCCTGTGGGAGTGTGAGCAACTTAACCCCTCCAATACGTTCCTTGAATTCGATAGGTCCCTCCACTGATCTCAAGATTTCTTCTTATTAAAGGTGAGGTGCACAATTTTGGCAAAAGATTATTGATGTTTGAGCTCAATCAAATACATCCCTTCCGTGTCTTTACAGCAGCAACATGAGTGTCCCATGTTGTTGTGTTTGGGTCAGAATAGTGTATGGGTAAGTCCAAAACACTTTGTTTGGTCTCTTCATGACTGTTCAACACTGGAGTTTTTTTTGAGTGCACACACAGTTAAGGGAACAGGAGGAGAATCTTTAGGAATTTTGATGAAAAATATAAATAAGGAGTATAATCAGGGCCGCACCTTTAAAAGAGAGATTTCCCTGTACACACATCATGTACACATAGTTTCATGCAATGATTTGCAGTGATGTTTAGTCCAGAAGCTGTGTAACAGCCCTGAGACAAAGCCTTGGCTAAATACATCAATCTAAAACGGATGTGAAGTTAATTTAATTGAATATTCATGCTCAGTTGTCTTACTTACAGCGGTTGCAATCCTTTAAGAAATGCTAGTCAGTCACTGAAATATATGTTCTTTCTTCAAATGGTTGCCACTACTGCCATCCAACACAAACATGAGTATAGAGTGTTTGTGTGGTGTGTTAAATTTGTTTAAGGAGCCCTCTTTGGCTACGTTTTGTCTTGATTTGAGTTAATCACTAGTCAAAGTCAAATCACTAAAAAACTAAAACCAATGTTGCGTGACCAAATCTGAACTGATAAGGCAGGTTTGTTCTCTATTCTTGGTTTTATATATTGTCATGTGAGCTAAGAGATGCTATAATATTTATATTTGAAGTAAATATTCATAAGAAATCATTTTGATCTGTGTCGCATCTTTACAATGTGTTTTTTCAAAGGCCGCCATGTAGTATAGGCTATCCAACATATAGGCTGCCCATCCATCCAAATGTTTCATTCGTAGAATTGAAAATTAAATCCTTTGGACCTTGTGCAATAAATATTTACATATAGCCTTAAGGTCCTCCATTTTTCATTTGGCAAGAATTTGCGCATCATAATATTTCTTGTACTTTATTGTTTTTCGGCCCCCTTCCCTCCCTCGCTCTCGCTGCCTCTTGCTGTGTTATTCTGCCCTCCGCAGGTAGTAGTTCGTCAGTGGCGCTGAAGTTGCTGCCTGCTGTCATGAAGCAGAATTGCCTGAGGTCCGAACTTCTGCGCATAACTCAAACACACACGCGCTATCTCCACCTCACCACTTTTGTCCCCGAACATACTTACCTTGCAAACACAGAGTCGACAACACGGACACACAAACACATTTCCTGCTGTTGTCTATGGCTCCTGCAAGAATTAATCAACCGTTCATCCATTTACACTCTTTGCATACCCTTTTGTCGGAGGGAGAGTGCTACAAGGCAGCGCGTCTCGGGCGAGAGGATGTCAGCGGCGGCGGTGGCGTTGCGCGCGGGAATCCATCAGCGCGGCGGTGATTGATCTGTCTGTCTGCGCGCACAGCAGTGCAGCTCGGCAAATGAAGTGGCACAGAGCGGGCTGACACCCCAGCGCCCGCTCCAGAGACAGGCTGGGAGAGACCGTGGGGGGTAAAAGTTTGAGTTGACGATCGCAAAAAGTGCACACCCACCATACTACTACTGCTAGACAAACACACGCACGCGTGTACACACACACACACACACACACACACACACACACACACACACACACACACACACACAAATCTTTTCACTCCTGCCGCACACACAAATTCTCTACATACTCCCTTTCTCACAAACACAGACACACACACACACACACACACACCTCACAAACAACAAAAATGACATAGGACACACAATCCACAAATAATGGCATTATGCACAAAGACACACTACAAACATGCCACCACACACGACACACACAGAGTATGCCTTGTCCATTAGTGCTTTTGTTGTGCCCGGCTGGTTGCTGGCATCTGCTGGCTGTGTGTCCTGTGTGTGCCCCATAGCTGATTGAGTGGTTTGGCGAGAGGGGAGATATTTTTTGCCTTTTTCTTTTTAAAAAAGCTCATCTTCTTACTCCTGAAGACAAGCTTTCAACAAGCGTTCACAGACTAACAAGCCTAACAACAGAAATCTACTTCCAAGGAAATCTGTTATAACTGATCCCTGGGTTTGTTAAACAGCTCAACTCCATCTGCTAGGAACCTATGACACATTTTAGTTTTTTATATTCTTTTTGTTGTTATCTCTCTGTCCTCATTGTCTTATTGCCAGACATATAATGTTTATATCCCCAATTTGAAATGAAATATACAATAGCCAATTTTTCCCTTTGTGAAGGAATGAAGCAACATTACCTTTCAACCCCCCCCCCCCCCACACACACACACACACACACACACTTTCACTCTCTCTCTTTTTCTCTCCCCCCTCTCTCTTTCTCTCTCCCTATCTCTCTCTCACACACATACACTATGTAAGAATGATAAGGATGATAGTTAGATAGAGCCCATTTTCAGAATGGAGATGCAAAAATAAGCTTGGTGCATTTGATATTCCTTTGTTTCAGAACAAAATGGCGTAAAACAGAAGCATCATAGAATCCAAATATGTACGGAACCTCAAAGGGAGAGGGCGCCGAGAGAGAAACGTCCCAGAGTATGTTTTACACGCACCTGCTAACCCACAGTTCAGCTGTTGGGAGTCAAGGAGGTTGCTGTGACTGCAGGTTGCCGTGGCTGCAGGCCTATAATTAGGGAGGGTAATTATTTGCAGGAGCCGGGCAGAGCTAGCCTCGCATAAACAAACAGGCTGCTCAGAGTCTGACGACAAACATCGTTAACGCCACCCTCATTGTGCCCCATACACACTCCCCACACACATCACCGAGATGACGGATCTGCTAGCATGTTGCTCCAGGCTCTTGTTTCACTCAGATCATCAACTCTCAGTGAGACTACAGCTAATCCATTCCTCCCCTGCTACAGCTAAGACACGCTGCTAAAGTTAACAGATCCCTGCTAAAGCTACAACAACGGCTGATAAAGGCAACAAAGCAACGAAAACTAATAATGGTTTCTCTGGGAGAAGCTGTGGCACAAGTGACAGCATCTCTTCTTACCACATATGGGTCCAGTGCCCACAAGGACCCAGGTCCAAGTCTGGCCTGTGGTTTCTCGATCCCACTCCTCTCTCCCACTCATTTCCTATCTACTCTCCACTGTCCTATCAATTTAGGCAAGAAAATACCACAAAAGAACATTTAAAGAAAAGGATTTTCAAAAGCTAATAGCTCTGCTGTAGCTTTACTAATTGCGAGTGCTGAAAAACAACTTAATCAACTTCACTGAAGTAGAACATGAAGACAGGGCCAATTATAAGAGCTGGTCTCTGGTCAGTCCATCTGCCTTATCTCCATCCAAAGCAACTTCTGATTGCATGCCTCAAACCTGTGAAGGCTATACCCTTTTGTGTGTTTGTGTTTGTGTGTGTGTGTGTGTGTGTGTGTGTGTGTGTGTGTGTGTGTGTGTGTGTGTGTGTGTGTGTGTGTGTGTGTGTGTGTGTGTGTGTGTGTGTGTTTGTGTGTGTGTGTGTGTGTGTGTGTGTGTGTGTGTGTGTGTCTGTGTGTATGGGGACAGTGGACATGGTCAATGCTATATTGGTGGCAAGGGTGCAGGAACACATGATAGCTGCTCTGCTTGTAATACACTGATGTTTATATTCAGCAGATGCTGCAGAGTTCTACGGTGTTACTGAAAGATGTGATCAGCTGTTTGGACATAAATGAGATAATCATATGCTTATACATGCTGTAGTACATAGTTTTGTGCACACATTCATTTAAAGATGAACAAAGACTTATTTTCAAGAATTAAAGTAATTCTCAGTACCTGAAAAGGAAATCAGGCAGTGCAATCTGATGCTGAGTCACTGAACAGCAAGTGAAACATTACTGGATGCAAGATAATCCACAGTGGAATTTTAACATTTATATGACGGGCGTGACAATCTAATTCAAAATGTATTTAGTGGAATTTGTAAATGATTTGAAAAGACCTCGATAGTCAGTTAAATATGGACTGTTATTTAGTGGAATGTTGCTGCATTTGTGGAGCCGTGGTGTGTTTTTTTTTTTTAAATAAGTAGAGTGTTCTTGTGAGACAGGGTGGGATATTTGGGTAAATGTTTGGGTGGAAGGTGCAGACACAAAGATATGGTGGGCTAATTTAATTAAGCCGGATGAGAAGCGAGCAGGGAGAATGAGTGGGCCAGGGGGGCAGAGGCGTGGTGGTGCGTGGCTAATCGTGCGGTTAACGCAGGAGACAGAAGCTTCCAGATGGTTTCACTGCCCCCCCTTCATGCCTGTGAGAACAGAACCACTCTCTGCAGCTCTCTCCAGCAACAAGTAAAAGCCTACCAACATGCATAACTTTTACACACACACACACACACACACACACAGACACACACACACACACACACACACACTACACCAATTCTCCACATAACAGAGCATTAGCAAATATCAGATGTGTGTGTTTATGTCCAAAAATCAATGCTGTTTATGATTAGCTGATGCCTTTAATAGTTAATATATATATATATATATATATATATATATATATTCTTTAGTAGTTTAGATTAGTTTAGAGTAATACCAAATATTTGTATTCATTTTTAAGATCAGGCATTTATTTCTGAATTTCCTAAGAATGAAAAAAGCCACAGAAGGAGCCTTTTTAATTTTCAGTTATAACACAGTTATATTTGGACCGAATTACTTTTGAGGTATTGCATTACCTGTTGTTTTTTGCATTCAGATTATGTATGGCAATATATATTTTAAATCTAAACAATATTTTGGAATATGGATTGGTATATCAATATTTAGATTGAGGTAAGATTTTCAGACAAGGTGAAATTATTGATTCATGTTAAAGGGACACCAGGCAACATTTTCGTGTTAATTACTCATCGTCGTAAGTCGGTATATTGTTAAATGACTCATTACAGGGCGAATGAAGACTCTCTCGCCCGCCCCTACTGCCTGTAGGAAGAATATCCCGCTTGCAAGTTCAGTGTATCATACCCACTGACCGAAGCATGATCAGTTTACATCCTGCATACAGCACAGAGGCAGGCTAACGAAACGCTAGCGATTGTTGCAAACATGTGTATAATGGTGGCAGAGCCAGCGAAGAAGCAGCGAAAATCCCTTGACTGAAGATGCAAAGAAAAGGAAAATAACTTTAGACTGAGCGAGGGGGAGTTTCGTAGAGAAAAAGCATCAAGCTTGCCTGGTGTCCCTTTAAAGTAACGTAAACATTGACAACATTATTATCTGTATCAAGATAATCACACAATGGTTTAGACTGTGCCTGTGTGTCATATAGACCCTTTCAAGAGTGTTTCATTATCAGCATCATAGTTGGCCCCACAAGACTTCCTTTTTAACATTCCATATGTTATCTTAATGCAGAGGAAGTAGATTGGGGCCCAAATAGAACGTTCAAGCATTGTTTTTGTTTTTATTGTTGAAAGGGTCTATACAGTATTTCTAACATTGTGTTTCACATTATATGACGAAGTGAGTACTGTGGTTGTGAGTGCACAACTGGACACTAGAGGACAGTCTGCGTGAGGTCCAGTGGTCCAATTGTGTTCTAGAAAAATCTCTCCTACCTATGGTCTCACAATTGTTTTAAAAATGCTTCTTAATAATTCATAATAATATCAATATTTGTAAAGAACGCATTAATAAATCAAAAGTATCTTCAGCAATGTTTGTTGTTTGTAAACTCTTGTTTGCAGCTTTAATTGTATGTATGCATATAGCAGCTCATTTGACTCTGTCACAGGTACGTAATTAGGTTGAAACAAGTTTTCTAAATTTGATTGTTTTTTTGCATTTTTTGTAGAATATATTGCACAAGCATTTCTTCGCATAGGCCTTCTCCTCGAGTCTTAGTGTGGATTAAAAATCACAAAAGGCACAATAGATGCAACACCAGTATAGCACATACTTAGACACTGACTCACTCACACAAATCACAAATCACACAAAAGCCATACACACTGGCATGCTAATTGCCACGAGTTTATTTAGATTTTCATGCAAAGCATTTAGGGCAAAACTAAATGACGGGCTTGTGGTTTTTGTTCTCCTCAAACACAATTAGGGAATAATATATAAATATATACATACTGCAAACGACATGCATATAAAAGCTTCATTTGATGCCATCGCAGGTCATTAGAGGCCCACCGGGGTGTGTGTATATGTGTGTTGGTGTGCCTGTGTGTACGTGTGTGTGTCTGTGTGCGAGTGTGTGCGTGTGTGGTGGACCCTAGGGCGATTGATTTTAGATTAGGTTCCTAATGGCCCACTCCTGCTCCTAAAATATGCGGTGGAGTCCGGCGCTCAGAGGCGGCAGCTTGCGTCTCCGCTGAGGGAGGAGGTGGTGTGTAATGTTCCTCGGACAGAAGCGGCTTCCCCCACAGCTACAGACATCATTTATTTTACACATAGGGCCGGCCTCACACAGGGCACAGCCACTTATGAGAAATAAAAACAATGAGGAGTTACGCAGGGAGAGCTTTGAGTCACGGCATCCTCTTCATGCCTCTGAGGAGAAAAGGGGGTGTGAGGATGTGTGTCAAGCGGTGGAGAGTGTGTGTATGTGTGTGTGTGTGTGTGTTTGTGTGTGTGAGTGCATTAGATTTGTGTATTCCAGTGGGTTGGAGTGTGTGCTTTTTTAGTTCAGGTTTTCAGGAGTGTCAGTCTCCATTTGTTTATGTATTTATACGGTATATATCTTCGGTGTCTTTTTGTTCATCAAATACTTTATGAGTGAGTCTTTGTTTGTACAACAAAGTATTTGGAAAGATGCGTTTGGAAAGATGCGTATTTGGAAAGATGGAACATGTGTGTGTGTGGGCTTGTGTTTATGTATACTTGGGCATTGGCAAGAGAATGGATCTGTGTTTATGTTGGCTTGTGTTTATGTGAGCAGTGATTGTGTGAGAGTGCTTGTATTTTTAGAATGTGTGTGTGTGTGTGTGTGTGTGTGTGTGTGTGTGTGTGCGTGTGTGCGTTCGTGTGTGAGTGCATAGACTTATGAATCCGCTTATCAGCCCAAGGAGAGCTGATCTCCATTTTTTTCCACTTTTCTGTGCTTCACTTGGGGTGTTTTTAGCCGAACCTCCAGTCTCCTCCTTATCCATGCAGCGCAGATGGAGAGATGGAGCGAAAGAGAGAGAGGGAGAGAGAGGGAGACAGAGCGGGGAGATGGGAGGGGGGTAGGCACCCCACATGGACATCCAGACATATGCCTCACTAACCTCCGACACCCCCCACATGCACACACACACACACACACACACACACACACACACACACACACACACACACACATGCACGCACATGAACGCACATGAACGCTGCCTCCTGCTAGGAGGGAGAGGCGCACAGAGAGGAGACTGAAGAGTAACAACTCATCACATTTACACATGGGGCAGACAGAGCGGAAAAGAGACAGGATGCAGAGAAGGGGAAAAAAAGAAGGTGGAGATAGTGCATCAAATGTAGGCCAGCTCTATGTGTTGGCACCAGCAGATAAAACACTTCCTTATCTTATTCCCGTAAATGCAGGGTTTGTTCCTAAGTTTTTACACACCTCTGTCTGGTGACTGTCTACTCCTGTGTTTGTGTAGTCTTAAACTGAGTTTAATGTCAGTCTGTCTGAACTGAATGATACTTACTGCATGCAACTGTTGGATGATGAAGAGAAGATTCAATATGTTACAGTTACACTGCATTACAGTCATATTCCGTCTGACGCTTTGTGTAATTAAACTAAAATAGACAAGGTAAAAGATGCAACTGACATAACCAGGGGCTTTCGTATGGAAGGAGAATTGATTGAATTAATTTGTGGAAGGGAGCAGATTAGAGGCTAAACTAAATGGAGGGAGATGGGATGAGAGATTCTGAGCAGACACACATGTCACCAGTACAAACTTTTTGAGAGACAAAATATTGAGAAAAAAAACGAGATGTGCTTTGTCTCAGCTTAACTTGGCTGATGGCCAGAGCTCTCCACTCCTCTCTGCCTTCCATCTCTGCAATGCAGGCCTTTTTATGCACCATGCCAGTTGACAACAATTGATGGGCCAGTCCAGATAAATGCTTCCTTTTGGACGACAGAGCCTATATTCTTTATATGGATGTTTAATGGCACATTTGAACAGGTCCAGTGTGACGAGCTCAGTATTGATCCTATGGGTTGTTGTGAGACTCAGCAGAGGAACAGACTGCAACAGACAGGTTGAAAATAACTAAATGTAAAACTCACTCTGCAATGTGAATGAACACAATATGTATTACTGGGCATGGATTTAGTCTGCCTAAAGGAATGAGCCCCCGTTCCAACCAACTTAATTAGGGAGGGAGTTTTCTCTGACTTGCTGTTTCAGTTGATATTCCTGCTCCACACTGTTCCCTGGTTTCTGTTCCACCTGCTGAGCCAGTGAGGTAGTGAGTGAGTGTGGGGGAAAGTGCTCTACTGCCCCCTGTGGTGGGTGCAGCTCAGGACATCACGCAGCCTCTTCTCTCTCCCGACTTTTTAGAGCTCCTCCTATTCACGCCGCTCTTCATCACCTCTGTCCTTCTCATCCCTGACGACACTGAGAACTCCACCATCCTAACTGACCTATATTCCTTCTCTATGTTGCATTCTTCTTTTTGTGTTGTTCTTCAAGGTCTGCTAAGTGTGGCACCCAGGCTTGATTCGAGTCACGGTGCATATAAAAACTTCCAATTTGCCAGACAAATATCCATACAATTTGGGTAAAATGACTAGAGACAAGGCTAGTCTCTCCCAAGCTCATCACATCATTTTCCTCCTCGGCTTCCCATCTATGTCCTCTTCTTCATGAACCCTTCTCCCTCCCTTCAGTCTTAGCCATCACTTCACCTGACTCCTCTCTTCTGTGGCTCATACTACAAGGGAATAGTGGTCCCACAGATAAACTGGACATCTCATGTCTAGGTTGCAAGCCTGAAGCTGGCTCCTCCTGCCTTCATAAGTCAGCTGGACACTCTGCCCAAACTACATGCAGTGACCTTCCTGACACTTTGCAAGGGCATCCTCTCCATGAGTGGGCCTAGCTCCATGTATCACTCCGGCTGTGAAGGGTATCGAGTGCTCAAAGTAGTAGATGCAGCAGTATTTATAGAGGCAGTCACATTAGTATTTTACCCCTGCCAATCCCTTACATCCTCTTCCTCAGTCCTTCCTAATAGCCACCACCCAGTTGCACTGAGGGTACAAAAAAATCACCCAGGATGCAAAGCACATCTCTCTCAGTATCAGCAGATATGTGTTTTAATGCTGTATGAAAAGAGAATGGAGCACAGCTCCATATAACAGCTACATCTGGCACCGAAACCTGCTTAGCCAACCTTGAAGCTTGTCTTGGAGATTTAAAGAGCCAGACGGACATCTCCCAAATTCTTCAGTTATTACACTCAGACAAGACAAATCTCTTAATGACCCCCAGAGCTACATTTGGCCACATCTCTTTAAGATTGGACCCTGTGACTGTCACGACCAGCATGGTATTTAACGACCTTGGGCTGGCCATTGATCCAGTGCCCATATATCAGCCTCACATTAAAATATTACTCTGGTGCCCTCCCCATTAAAAGAACAATTCCACTCTGCAGAAAGACTTTTCTCTGCGTGATGCTGACAGTAAAAGATCAATGTTTTATTACATCATTATCATCAGGACGACATTATAATGTTCTCCACTCTCATACTCTCAAACATTCTCAAACTCTCTTGCTCAACAGATCTAATTCTGTCTGCCATAAGATAACCCTTGGAGGAAAACAAAAGCGTTGAAACGTGTCTCTAATGCTTTTGAATGGATTTTAAGTGTATCGACTCTCATGAACCTTAAAAGTCCTGCAAAAATGTCCTATTCAAATACAGATTGTTTGTCCTGGGTTTATGCACTGTTTTGGACCATTGCACACATAGTCAGTAAGTGAAAGAAAACCCATTAAAAAAAGCATCCATAAAAGAAAGTTCTTGTTACCTCTGTGTCCTCCGTGTAGAAGCAGTGTGGTTCACTACAGGGCAGCTCCCCTCTGGCTGAGGCCCCTGGGACTGTAATGGCACTGTGGGAGTTCATCCCTTTGCAGATGAACACATATATTCTTCCCTCACAGGAGGAAACTTCATCTGGCCTCCAGCAAAGAATGAAAGAAAACACATAAATATTATGAAGACACTTAAACACACTCAAACGCACACTGACATATGCCCACTCGCAAACACACACACACACACACACACACACACACACACACACACGGTTGCTATGAGTACAGCAAAAACACACAATCTCCTCATGTCATTCTAACAGATAAGTACAAGAAAATACGCTCCAAGCTAAAAGGGGAAAACTCGCGCTGCAGATACCTCTGACCCCACGCTGTTTTATAGAGAAATAAAGAGCTCGCGCATTAATCGGCATAACTAAATCATTTTTGGGTATTTCAAATGGCAACGGGCCTTAGCGCGCGGCGTCACAGCCGCTCTAATTGATTTAAATGCCCCACAATGGCGCAATGCTCCGTGATCGCCTCGTGAGGGGTCTTTAAGATTATTATTATTACTGTAATTGCACTTTCTGTATTCGGCTTCCTCGAGCAGCCCGACTGCCGTCACTGCCGCCCGAAGCCCAACAAATAATTATTAGAATCTCGGAACAAACAGACACCCCCCTCCTGTAGTCCCATGCGCCCCCTAGCTCAAAGCCGACCCCCTCCTTGCGAACTCATCTCCCCCATCTCCCCTTTTGCTATGTTCAGCTTTAATTTATGCAAAATTAATTGATATATCTCTTATAATTGATGTGCTGTAAAATTAATGAGTAATTTATGTAATTAGTCAATTAAGGCTAATTCTAGCATATGTTCGCTATGCCCAGAAGGTGTACTTTACAAGTAGTTATTTGTCCAGGAGTTGAATGCTGCGAAAACAACTAATTAATTTCTTATGCAGATCAGTGCTCGTCTGTTTAGCACCTCTCTTTGCGCAAGGCAGGTTTAATATTTATCTTGAGTGGCAAGCGTTGAGCTGGTCTTCAAAATAATGTTCCTCACCTCCTCTCAGGCGGATATTTAAAAGTGCGCTCTGTGCTGAAGCGCACAGCAGTGATACGCCGTTCAAAAACATTTATGAGCCCGAGTTAACGGCGCGACTCGCTCACCTCCGCTGACCCCAGAGACCCGCCTGAAGGACTCCTGGAGCAATGTAATGGGAAAGATCTGCTGGCTAATTAATTGACACAGTTTTGAATATTCATTACTAATATAGCCAGTTCGCCCTTAATTATATTGTTGGCCGTGTCTCACAGGAAGGTAAATCACTGAAGGCTTAATTAATGTAATGTATTCGGGTCCCGCTAGGGTGCGGGGGAGGCCATGTGTGGTCCAGGCCCTACCGTGACACCTGGCCGAAGAAGAGCATCGGCTCCTTTGTTTTTCTGTTTACCAGCACCCTGAGGAGGGCGATCTGTTTATATCTTTACAGCACAGTGTTTAATCAGATAGACACACAGGTTACTGGTCCCGCCAATTAAACATTAGCACTCTCAGAATAATGGGAAAGCGAAAGAGTGGTTGTGTGTTTTCTTCAGTGCTTGATTTAAAAAAAAGAATTCAGCAAAACAATAGAAAAAATAGAGTGGGTTGTTTGGCCTAAGGTGGATGTGAGTTGTCTACATTTTAACCTAGGTTTGCGACGGCGGGAAGAGTGATTTACATTTTCTTGAAACAAATTTCACCCAATCCATTTTCCAGTAATTCTATTTCTTCAATAATTTTTGGCTTGTATTTTATATCACTACTTACTGTTTTTGTTTTTAGATTTACTAACCATAAATCTGAAATCTGTCTGTCTATCTATCTATCTATCTAGCAAGTAGCCTACTTATATCCATTCACCAGACAGATTAGGCCTAAGTCATGGTGAAGACATGAATTCCGTTGACAGTGCCTCTGTTTGATCCGCTGTGGTAGGACTTCAGGGATGACTGTTTAATTAGAAAATTGTTCTTAATTACTTTCAGTCTCGAGAGGACAACCACATTTTCTCTGGAGGACTGTTTAAAATATCGCTCCTGAACTCTGAATGTTACGAATAATAATAATAATAATAATAATAATAATAATAATAATAATAATAATAATATTAATAATAATAATAATAACCGCATTATTATTATTATTGTTATTGTTGTTATTATTATTATTATTATTATACTAATGATAATAATAATAACAATGGTAATGATAATAACAATGCAAATCATACATGTTTATTAAATGTGGAATAATAAAATGGTAAAATGTTACGGTAAATGATATACGGTAAAATGTTGTTAATGTGAAATGACTACTGGTACAACGTCTTTTTCTTAAGTGGTACTTACTATAAGTAGTAATATTAGAAGAATGATAAGACATTCTTTGCTCTCTTACTCTTGACAGCCTTTTTACGGAGGCTTCTAATGAATTGAAGCACACGCGCGCACGTGTACACACACACACACACACACACACACACACACACACACGCACGCACGCACGCACGCACACACATTCGGAGACTCTTCCCCTCTTTCTTCTCCCGATCCTGATACAAAAGTGCGATAGTGCGTGCACCGGTAGGGGGTTCAAGACGTTGCTGTTATTACAAAAGCCGCGTGCAGAAGGCGTGGGTGAACAGAGACAAGTCATTGCGCCGAGCACCCGTGTGTCCCGGAGACTGCCAGTGTGAACGGGAGGCAAAAAGTTGAGAAGAGGTTCTCATTCGCGTGAGGGACGAACCGACTCGTGGTCGTTTGGGAATGTTTTAGTGAAGGTACTTTTTAAAGAGAGAGGACTTGTGCCTGCAAAGCGCGTTTTACAAGATCCCAACATCAGAAGAGTTTTTTAGAAATAGTTTTTGACAACACTTCTGCAGTTTGTGAAGTTGAGGAGACTTTTGGATATGTCAGTGATCGTGCGCAATAGCGCATGAGAGCGGGAATTGCGCGCCAGAGCGCAGAGCGCGTGGGAGAGCGGGCATGCCCCGGCCCGGTAAGAGCTCGTACAGCGAGCAGAAGCCTCCGTACTCGTACATCTCACTGACAGCCATGGCCATCCAGAGCTCAGAGGAAAAGATGCTGCCACTCTCGGACATCTATAAATTCATCATGGAGCGCTTCCCGTACTACCGCGAGAACACACAGCGCTGGCAGAACTCACTGCGCCACAACCTCTCCTTTAACGACTGCTTCATCAAAATTCCACGGCGGCCCGACCAGCCAGGTAAAGGCAGCTTCTGGGCACTGCACCCGGCATGTGGCGACATGTTTGAGAATGGGAGCTTCCTGCGCCGCCGCAAGCGTTTCAAGCTTCCTCGGCCAACGCCAGCCCTGCCCCCTCGACCTCCCCCGGACCCCCGGCACGCTCACTACCACACCTATGGGCTCCACAGCAGCCAGCCGCCTAGCTTCAAGCACCCGTTCGCCATCGAGAACATCATCGGCCGTGAGTGCCGTGGTGTGATGCCCGGCTCAATGCCCATCGCTTCGGTCATGAGCCAGCTGGGGTACCCGCTGCCCACGCAGCTCTGGCCGGGCATAGGGCCCCTCTCCTCAGAGTACCCCCCGTTCAGCCTGCCGGTCAAGAGCATCTACCAGCCCGCCAGTGGCCAGGGGATGCCCGCTGTGCCCATGCCTATCAAACCCACACCGACCCTTGGGACGCTGGGAATCCAACGCTGCCAGGACAGCACCCCGGGCAAGACAAGCTGCCTGCACCCCTCACTGCTTCTGCCTTAGACACACATGCATGCGCGGACACACACACACACACACACACACACATATCACATAAAGAGTTACATGGACACTTCTGCATGGACACATACATCCTCGCTTTCACACTGAACTGTTGTCATGCAGAAATACACGCAGACACACACACACACACACACACACTCAAATATACATATGTCCATATCAATGAATATATACTTAGTGTCACCCAACTATGAATTGCCACACAAACATACTGTATACACACACATACACAAATGCACTTCCTCGAGCTTGGTGAAGAGGTAAGCTGAAAGATTTTGAATAGAATAAAGAACGCTGATTATAAAGACTGTCATATCCAAGCCGAGGTTGTGTGTGTTTGTGTGTGTGTGTGTGTGTGTGTGTGTGTGAGTGTTTGGGTGTATGCTAGCAGGATGAAGTTTTCTTGAAGCAGAATATGTGCAACATGTTAAAGACTTTATCACAAGGAGTGGAAGTGATGCAGACTTTATCTAAAACGTTAAGAGATTAACTACAATCAGTGGAATCCAAAGATACATTTTTAATGTTAACGTAGGGCAGCCATTAACTCTGAACTGCACTGGCATGAGCAAGCATTCAACTTCTCATGTTTATTTTTGTTTTCTATTTTAACCTTAAATTATTATAATGTTGAACATATCAATGACGTAAATTATATAGATGGTTATATGAAGACGTATTGTTTATTGCCTTCTGCAGTGTTTCTATTTAAACAGCATGAAGATTCAGTTAGAAACGGAGAATGAACTGATAAGCTTGCTGTACTGTATTGTAAAAACTTTTAAAAGATAAAAATAACTAAATTTAAACCTGTACCATATTATTCTTAACACTTTCTTTTCTTTTTAATCTTTGTCTCTTACTGGTTCTTGTCCATGTGAGCATCTCAAGCTCATATATATACACTGACTCAATCTGTAATAAAAAATCAGTGAACCAGAACTAATTTTAGTGCATTCATTGACTTTCACATTTTACATTAACTTTTTGTCATTAGCACTGTGCAGATCCAGAATCAAACATCAAACCTCAGGTGTGTGTGTGTGTGTTTGTGTGTGTGTGTGTGTGTGTGTGTGTGTGTGTGTGTGTGTGTGTGTGTGTGTGTGTGTGTTTGTGTGTGTGTGTGTGTGTGTTCAATAATGTTTGACTGTGTTCGAGTGCAAAGTATTTTGTCCATAGGTGTTGAGTCATATTCACACAATTTCTCACAAAGGAGAAATGAAGATAAGTTAAACACTATTGATTTAAACAAATAAAAATCATCATTGCGAATAAAAGCATGACATTTCAGTCCCATTATTCATACTAAGGCTACTTCTGAGTCAGCCAGCCCTTTTCAGTTAAATGATCACCAATGTAAGTCTTAGTTTTGTGGGTGATATCATCAGCTGCAATGTAGTATACAATGTATGTGCAAGCACCAACTACAACACAAGCACCAACTACAAGGGCCCTCAGAGAGTACAGACCTCCACCAAGGCTTGCCATATCATGGATCGGTAGCGAAGTTAAAACAACATTTGTTTAGGCGGCCTGTGTGTTAATTTGCATTCAAATTGAGCAGGTTGTTCCTTGGCTTATCCTACACCTTCCCACTTAGTTTCATGAATATTTGCCAGTCATTTTTGCGTAATCCTGTGCACAAACAGGCAACGTAATAAGGGCTGTCTCAGTGCCTCACCCCATAATCATTGCAGTGGCCCTTTGCCATCTTATTGAATAATGGAAAACATTCATATCAGACCCCACTATGTCTTAAGAATAGTGTAATATCACAGAAATGAGGTGAACATCATCAACTTTCTTATCCATTTAGCTGTATGGGATCCAATGTCCATCCTGAATGCAGCGCTCATCT
Organism: Alosa pseudoharengus; assembly: GCF_046254945.1. Lineage (NCBI taxonomy): Eukaryota > Metazoa > Chordata > Actinopteri > Clupeiformes > Clupeidae > Alosa > Alosa pseudoharengus. Next base: position 16,857,410 of record NW_027468848.1, on the reverse strand, counting down.
CAAACAGCAGGGCAGCGACTCTCCCGAGGGCGCTTCCTCTCCCTCTGACTTTGTAAGGTCATGATCTGAGGTTGCTGGTTATCCAATAGTGTTTAATTCAAATGCAAATGTAAGTGTTTATGTTGGTGTATTGCATTGTGCCAGGACTGATAGGAGGGGCACCTCCATGACTTCAAAAGCATCTGTTGGGTGAAGTAGTTCAGCTGAACATGAGGCCAGCTTTGAAGCCACAGGCTGGTGTTCTCTACAGTTGCATATCCAACCAGTTGCTCTGTTTAGCATGCCAAAGGAAAGCCAATTACACACACACACACACACACACTCGCACACACACACGCACGCACGCAGACACACACAGACACAAGCTCACACACACACACACAATCTAAAAGACACACATCACATGTACACACAATGCATACTGTACACAGAAACACACACACACACACACACACACACACACACACACACACACACACACACACACACACACACACACACACACACACCACACACACACACACACACACACACACACAGGCAGGCAAACATGGACAATGTGCAGAAAGACACACATTTATACCCAATTATTATTTACAGTTTTTTACAACTGTTTACACACGTTTTCAAAACTCTGTGTCAATTTTTCAAAACTCCACACACAAAACCAACAATCGCTCACACAAAATGCAAAATGCCTCAAATCTCCAGCAAAATGACACACAACATTCAAAATGTCATAAACAAATCTTTAAATCAAACATTCACCTCACATTACAAACACTTTTGTCATAATGACATTTTGGATACATCATGTACACACTGTTGCTCAAAAACTAACGCTCTTTCGTCTTTCATAGACTTTATGTATTTCCATACACGAGTGAAAGTTACGGTATCTAAAGAGAGAAGTTGAAATACACAGTAAAAATGCAAGCAATATTGAAACCAAAAAATAGTGATTTTTCCCAAATAATTTGCTGTTGCGAATACAGTATTTTACAGCCAACAAGAACAAAGCAAAGCAAAATACAATGACCACCAGATGTACATGGAGTTCTGAAAAAACTGATTTTACCTAAGATGGAAATGACTGACTAATATCAAATTACTTTGCTTTTTCTAAAGAAAAGTGTGTGTGTGTGTGTGTGTGTGTGTGTGTGTGTGTGTGTGTCTGTGTGTGTGCATGTGTTTATGCGTGTGTGTGTGTCTGTATGTGTGTGTGGTTGGGGGGGGGGGGGGGGGGGGGGGGTGGGGGGTTTGGTTATGTATGTATTCACGTTTTGTAGAACATTCCTTTCAAAATATTATATCTGCATTGGTTCTGAACATTTCAACCGGAAATCCTCTAGGGCCAAATTGAAAGGGTCCATACCTACATATAGAGTATATCTACTGTATTCATAGGCCTATACTAAGGCAATGATTGGATGGTGTTCCGTAAAGTAATGAGTGTTTACACATGTGAAGAGAGAGAGTGAAGCACTGGTGATTTAGTGTAGGATTTTGATGGGTTGTGTTTTAAAAAACGAAATCAAGTTACTTCCTGTTAGATCTTTGTGTGTTAAGTAGAAAATTGTGTGTGGTGTTTTGCAAAATTTTTGTAAATTGAAAACTGAGTCAAACACTGAGAATAAGTGTATGGTTTTGCAGATTTGGTGTGGGGTTATGATGTTTGGACGACATGTTTAGAAAATTGTCTGACAAGCAAAGATTTAGTGTGTAAGCAGTTGAAAAAAACTGTATATGAAAGCTACTGAAATCAACCCATACTGTACATGGTGACACATGCCTCATGGTACATGTTGATTGGTTATGAACAGCATTTTGGTTTGTCGAAGACCAGGTGCACTGCTTGCCTTCTAGTCCTCTGAAGAGGCTTGATGAGCACTCTGTCAGGAGAGTGGAGAGAGAACGCTCATCCCACACACAGGTGCTACAGCAAAAGTATATTCACAATACAGTGCTTGCACATTATTTATCACAAGCACTACAGAAATTTAACATGCAGCATTTTGACCAGTGGCCTTCTTCTCTGGTTTCAGTATCCTGAAGCCCAAGCCATTGCATGGAATCATTGCCTCAATATCAACACGTCAGGATGTACTGTAGGTCACAGTCACAGTGCTCTTGCGTGATACTGATGATCAAATGTAGTGTTTGCAGGCTTTTAATAAGTTGTAATCTGCTGGGCTTTTACAAGTTATGATATTGCTTGTTTTTAAGAAACAACTTCTGTGTTCTCTGATGTTGCTGTGATCATTAGTGATGTTTGCACGGTCTCTGCGTTGCTGGTGAGACAGTGCTGTGACGTTGCCTTTGTAACATAAACTAGGACATGATGTCCACTTCAAAAAAGCTCTTCTGCTGGAGCTGTCTCTGTGTGAAATAAAAGATGATTTAAATATTCAGAGGAATAGAGATGAGGTCACAGGACAGCGGCTCCACTCAGCCAGGCATAAGAGATGAGACATTAACCGTAATTACCCATACTGCTTTGGGGCGGGGGTGACTGCTCTCCCGTCTCTAATCATAAATGAGCCCCGCCTCCTTAATGAGCAACTTCATTCATTAGCAACCTTCACAAGCATGACCCTTGCACCATGGCCCCTTCATGTGACGCTGCACGCAGGAAGCTTGACGAGTAAGTGTAGTGTGTAGACACACAGTGTTGTGCGAGAATCGGTTTCTGTGTGTGTGTGTGTGTGTGTGTGTGTGTATGTGTGTGTGTGTGTGTGTGTGTGTGTGTATGTGCACTAATTCTAATTTCTGATACATTTTAAAGTTTCAAAGGCTATGTTTATATGTTTATAGAAAATGCTGTTTGTGTGTGTGTGTGTGTGTGTGTGTGTGTGTGTGTGTGTGTGTGTGTGTGCAGGATAGTGACACTTCTTCATTACAGCCCTTATAATTAAGCACACTGAATAATTACACAGATGAATTCAAGCTTTAATTCAAAGCTAGTTAGATTTAAGTGCAAAGTAAGAGTCTGGACTGTCCAAGTGATGAGTTTGGAGAACATTGTAAGTGACTAGAGAGAGTATTAACGTAATGTATCTTGTGTGGGTTAGTGGATGTGCAGGATGTGCCTTTTGGGGGGGGGGCACAGTGTTGATGAGAGTTAGTGCTCATTTTAGTTAGTGTTAGAGAGTTAATCAGGTATTTTGTCTGGAGATTAACGACTGGTGCAACAGTCTCCAGCTGCTGGAGTCTGCTAATTTCACACACACACACACACACACACACACACACACACACACACACGCACACACACACACACACACACACACACACACTAAAACCAACAAAAAAGGGTCATGCTTCCACCTGCAACTGCAACATTATAGTGCAATACCAGGTGTTTCAAGCACACATCGGCAATCAGAGACTCCATTTTCCTTATTGTCCTCCTTAAGTCAGTGTGGCATGAAAATTAATTTGAAAAGATTATTTGAAAAGAAGTACATTGTGTTGCTCAAATACCTTACTTTTTCTCACTCATTGTGTCTTTTTCTAACTGTCTGACTATCTACTTCTTTGGTGATTAGTCTGGGTTGACCCTACTTCAGTGCAGAAAAGTGTTCTTTAATAGTCGCTTTGAAAAAAGCATCTGCTGAATGCAATAACCATAACCATAACACTGGCTTTTTTTATCCTATTGATAAGATCATTCTTTAATTCATTAGGCAGATTTGCACTAACATGGAAGCATCAATAAAAAAGCAGTATCCATATAGTAAAATAAGTAAAAAGACAGTAAAATATTAATAATAAATGAATAAATAATAAAAACAGACAGGGCATTAGCTGACAACACTGCTGCCATCACCTTAATGACATCTCAGACCAGAGAGATCTGAATTTTCTCTGGATATATGTAGCTATTTACTTGAAATTAGACAAAGGATTTTTATAAAAAGAGTTACACCATGCTTTCCACTGTTCATCAGTCATATTTTGATGTATCTTTCAATTCCTTATTCCTTTTTTACATTTCTTTCAATTCTTCTGTAACATTTACAAAATTCAAATGGTCCTTTTCACCTGCTAAAGTCATCATATCATTCAACCTTCCATTTTCACATTCTGCTTTGATCTCAGTGACCGCTGCCTGAGGCTATATTTACCCCTGGGCTCTTTTAAATGTCATTACATGTAATACTGTTTTCAAACATATTCTTGCCTTTATCTAATAATCTTACATTTTACATGAATGTCAAATACATCAAATACATGTTGTAAATAAGTACACATTGTAAATAATCAAATACACGTTGTAAATAAGTACACATTGTAAATAATCAAATACATGTTGTAAATAAGTACACATTGTAAATAATCAAATGCATGTTGTAAATAAGTACACATTGTAAATAATCAAATACATATTGTAAATAAGTACACATTGTAAATAATCAAGTACACGTTGTAAATAAGTACCAAGTACAGTTATGCAATGCTTATATTGTTGTTGGTGTACATCTGTATATCTGCGGCATGCATCCTCGTAATGACTAAAGAGGCCACAAAACATTGTAATTCTAAATCCTCTCAGGGTCACCAGTAGTAGTTCTACTACTACTACTACTAATAATAATAATAATAACACTTTACAAGAATCCATTTCTAATTCTTTGGTCACAAGTATCAGTACACTGGAACTCAGGACAGATGCCGCTTTCAGCGCTTATGAAGTACACAATGAAATAAATATTAAAGCACTGTTCAAAATGTGTTTCTGTACAGTGGCTATGAATTTGTGATGCGTATATGGCTTTGTGGCTGTGCGTGTGTGATATGTGACTTTATAAGCAGTTTGTGTGTGTGTGTGTGTGTGTGTGTGTGTGTATGTGTGTGTGTGTGTGGCTATGAATGCTCCCTCATTTAGAGTTAATTGTCTGGTTGGCTGCGGTTAGAGGAGAGGTCCTTTGGCTCTGCTCTCATCCATCTCTCTCTGAGTGGAGACTCCTGGGCCTTCATTGGTGTAATTAAGCCTCCGTTAACACACACACACACACACATGCGCACACACACACAGCAGTCTGCATCCCAACAATCCTCACCATCTATCACAATATCATATTTAACCTCTTAAACACATTTAACCTCTTAAGCATATTTAACATATTATGCATACTTAAACCACTATGCGCATGGAAAATCATATTCTTCATGTTAATCAGGCCTCTGCCGCTGCCCTCCTCATAAGAGGTATCATTCAGCACTTTTACATTTGAGTCTGTGTCATTGTGTGTGTGGTTTAGCAGTTGTGCATTGTGTAAAAACACAGTAGTCAGCCTTCAGGTTTTTTTTTTCACAATTTCATCTGAATGTGCTTTAGTAAAAGATTGCCTCACTTGAAGGCTGATTGTGTTTTATTAGCAGGAAAACAGAATAAATGTGAAACTTAAAAAAAACAAAACCTCAAGCCTCAGCAAACTCAAACAAATACTGATTAGTCAGAATTATTAACACGTATCAAAGACACACTGGATGACACAATAGCATACCTGGCTTAGCATATGCAGATACATTTATGTGAAAATGGCTATCAACCTATATAAACAATTGAGGGAAATCCACATTACATTCAGCTGACATTATGAATTCCTCTCTGTGCCCTTGCATCTGCGGCACCTTACAGTTGCAGATATGAGATCTAAAGACTTCAAAGTCTGTGAACCGTCTCTGACTACGCAGAGTCCTTAAACGCCCTCTAGTGGACAGGAGAGACTTTGCGCAGCGAAGAGAGACTGTCAGAGTGTGACTGCATCCACCTATGCTGATGTGTGTGCGTACTGACTACTGATAAGGCTGCAGTGATTTTGACAGGACAGTGTATGTTACTATAATAATTGTGGACATTTGTAAATGTATGACTTTATAAGCAGTTTGTGTGTGTGTGTGTGTGTGTGTGTGTGTGTGTGTGTGTGTGTTTGGGTTTAGAGGGCCATCAGCTCTGACAGCGGCTTGCTGATGACGCCCAGCACACAGACCCTGCCCAGACCTCCGCTCTTGTCCTTGACCTTGACCTGCAGCTGCATGCCACTCAGCTCCTGGCCCTCGGGCTGGCTGAAGAAGAAGTCCTCGTTGAAGACCACGGGCTCGCGGCAGTGCCGGATGGTGGCGCTGTGCTGCTGCTGCGTCTTGCCGGGGCTCAGGCACAGACTCAGGCTGCAGCTGAAGGGCCGCGGGTCACCCGGGTCGCGCAGGCCCTCCACCGAGACAACGCGGACGCGCAGCGTCGGGGGCTGGTCGCGGGAGGGGCTGGGGGCCGGGCGCTCTGTTGCCAGGCGCAGACGCCCCCTGGTGGGCAGGAGGAGCAGGTGCTCGCGATGCAGACGCTCCTGGCAGTGCAGCAGCTCCAGAGCGAAGGGCCGAGGAGGGGCCAGGTGGCTGGGGGAGGGCGTCCAGCGACGAGCGGGCGGCGTCGCCTGAGGGGTGGACTCAGTGGAGGAGGACATGTCCATCTCAGCGTCGGACTCTCTGAGAGCGACGTCTGAAAGAGGCCCTTGGCTGCTGTGAGTGACAGAGGCGCGTGTGTCTGTGCGTCTGAGCGCCGCACGCGCGTGTGTGTGTGACAGCGTTGCTGCGGGAGTGTGAGGCTCCAGCCGCAGGCGACTGACGGTGGAGTGGAACAGAGATTCTTTCCTGCGCGTGTGCGGGCTCTCGTACAGCGAGCCTTCGTCCAGTGGTCTCACTGCCAGATGTGCAGGCCTCCTCAGCATCTGCGTCTGCGTCTGCGTGGGTCTCTGGGTCTGGGGCGACCGCCTCTCCATCCACCTCTTCTTCCCCTCCACCTGCACCGGCCCCTCTCTGACCCCACACGCCTGTGCATGAGCCTGTGTCTCCACAGGGTTGTGTGTCTCCAGAGGCATGAGTGAGCTGGACAGAGCCGGGTGGTGTCGGATAAGTCTTGGTGGCAGGAAGAAGTCAGGAATATTATGGGGTGTGAGGACGTTGCCATGGAGGAGCTGTTTGCAGGTGCTAGATGTCGGGGAATCTCTGCCCAGGATCTGTTCTGCACACTCCTGAGCCTTCCTCACCATCACTTTCATCATCATTGTGATAGACTCCGACAATCCGACTGAATGCACGCATGCACGCACGCACGCACGCACGCACACACACACACGCACACAACACACAGCAAATACAAGTTAACTTAAGTTCTGAGATGAAGGGTCTCTATCAGCAGAAAACTGGTGAAACCTACCTTCTTTGCTCTTTGTCTTCTCTTCTCTTCACTTCTCTTCCTCTCTCTCAAAGGACCATAGATTCGGTCTGTTCCTATGTTGTCTAACCTGGTGGTCTCAGAGGCTGAAAGGTCATTTCAATTTATCTAGACTGACCAACTGTTTGTCATTTCCTTTTAGCCAGTCACAGCAGAGAAAGGCATCATTTGTCCCCACCCACTGTCTGGCCCCAAAGGAATTTTGTGTACGTCACTAGCTTTAGACTCACACATAATCAAAGCTTTGCACACTGTCACAGACCAACAGTCCTTTTGAGAGGAGCTGAACACTTCAAACACTGACCTTCTCATTTCTCAGCAGGACCATAACAACCCACCCCTTTGTATGTCATGACAAACATACAACCCCAAAACAGAAAAAATTGGGACGTGTAATAATCTGAAAATCTCTTAAATTCAAATTTAGTTGCAAAAAGGGCACAGACAACATGTTGAAATCAAATGTTGAATATAAAAAAGTTGACTATTTCATGGAAAATATATGTCAATTTTGAATTTGATACCAACAACATGTTTCAAAAAAAGTTGGGACGGGGGTAAAAAATGCTGGAAAAGTTGTGTAATGCTAAAGAAAACAAAAGGAGGAATGATTGACAACTAATTAGGGTAAATGGCAATACCATTGGCTATGAAAAAGAGCATCCCAGAGAGGCAGGGCCTCTTAGAAGTAAAGATGTAGGTGTATCCATCACTCTGTGTAAACCTGTGTGCACAAATGATGAAACAAATGTAATCTGAATGCTTCTTAAGATGTAATTGTGAAGTATTTGGGAGTTCATCATCTCTACAGGACATAATATTAAAACATTCAGAGAATCCAGAGAAATCTTTACAAACAAGGGAAAGAGCTGAAAAACAAATTGGATGGCCGTGATCTTTTGGACTTCAGATGGCACTGCATCAAAACCAGACCTGTTTCCAGACCTGTCATTGTATGGGCTCAGGAAAACCTCTAATATCACTGCATGAAAAGTGTGATTTTCGTCCCCGTAAACGACCGGAGATCTCCCTCATTTTCGGTAGTTGACGACAATTTGCAACCGCGCTTGTCGCCTTTGTCTGTGCCACAAATTGTCGGAACCGAACAATGACGTATGTGGAGAGCTTGCAGAGTGCTAATGGCCCTAATTAGCATATGAATGCAGCGAAACCGCGGCTGGCCAGGCCTGGCTTGAATATCCTTACTCAGTATTGGATGAAACCACAACTTTTAAACAAGTAAAATCACTCGTGATTGGTTGGCAGATCTGTCACTATTGGTCACACTGCCTCATAATAAATGTAAACCCCAATAATAATGTATATATATATATATATATATTCATTCATATTATGCTGTATATTCATGTAATTGCTATCCTATGTAGGATAGGCTACTACACTATTATTAGGCTACCATCAAGGACATGAATGAATTTATAGAGGAAATGAACATTTGCCAGGAACATGTTTATGCAAAGAAAGAGCTTTATTAAAACAAACACAACTATATACAAAGCGAGGATCTGCCCACACATGGGTAGAGGACGATCCAAAAACTACAACTCAGTGAACTGTCCGTTTGACTCCTCGGGGTTGTAGGTAACTGGCGGCGTTCTTTCCGAGGCAGGTCCGTTGTGCAGACGCCTATTGTGCGTGGCTCTGTACTTCGGAGTCGCCTCTAACCGGGACTGCAGCTTCGCACAGAGTTCAGAGAGCTCCGGCCTACGAAATGACGGCGACCGTACAATCCATCCAGAGACCCCGCCAACAACGCCATCTTCTTCGTCAGACATGAGGTCTACGGTGGCGGACTTCCAGAGTTCCACCTAGTCATCTGCTAGCACACTCTGTCTCGATTCCAGCAGCTATAAAAAAAAATAAAAAAATAATCAGTACTGTGCGATGCGATGCATGGAAACAACACATCGATCAACGCACCTGAAAAATAGTCACCAAATAAAGTCTTACCCTCTTTCTTCTCGCTCGACTCCGAGCTGAACTCTTCGCAGCTTCCGTCCGCAATGAGTTTTCTGGCTGGGTAGGCTATACCTAAAGCTCCTGCATACCGTCTCGTAATATGTCTTACAGGCGGCTGGAAAACAATTAAATGAGAGTGGTATGAATAAAAATCAAAAGCAAGTCACAGTAACATTAAAGGAACACGCCACCCAAAATCAGTAGTAATATATGTTCTTACCTTAAAGGAGAATTCCGGTGTGATATTGACCTAAAGTGTATTGAAACATGATACCGAGTGTGAACGTATGTCTCATAGCCCATCTCGGCTTGTCCCCTGCACTCTAAAATTTGGCGCTAGTTAGCCGATGCTACCAACAGCTTTTTCAATAGTGGTGCTTCGGCATCGGGCTAGCCATGCAAATAAATCACTGTTTTACACCCATTTACGAGGCTCGATGTATCTCCACACTTCATTAGTAGACTTCCGAGGGCCCTGACATTTAAAACGAGACATTGAGAACTTTGAAAAAGCACTGGTAGTTTACTTACAAGACGATTTATACAGACCAAGGGGGCAGGCGAATTCCCGGAAGTAGAAGCATCGATGTAGCGGTGGTTATCAACTCTCTGCTAACCCCATAGAACGCCCAGTCATTTAGGATTTTTTTGAACTCCCATAACTTCATATAACATATATCATGTGCTGATATTTTAGCTTCTGTGTTATCTACATAAACAATAAAAGGCAAAACAAGACTCGACTACCTCGTACGTAACGTTAGGTTCCCGTAAGAAGAATGTTTAGCATGTCCGGTTGAAGGGAAGCTAACGCACTGAAGGGAGATAAGCGTATTGTTTGGATAAGAAGCGTAGCTGCTAGTCCAGCCAGCACGGAAACTCGTGAACAAGCTATGTAGTCTACAAAAGCATTGTAGCCTATGTTAAGGTAAAGCATAGAGGCAAGTAAACCTAATGGAAAAACAGTAGTTTTACCGTTAGGTAGTCTAACGATAATCATTTCAGAGGTTTTCGATGGATTGACGTAGGTCAGAAAAGTGGAAAGAAGATTAGCCTCAAGGCTATAACTTTTTTGTTTTGTTTTACCATGACTGTTTTTAAAGATGATCATGTGTGGTAGTTTCAACATTAACACGACTTGATATCACTTGTGAGGATGATATTAATAATAATACATAAATACATGTTTAACTTTGATGACTTTGAAGGCGAAGGAAGTGTGAGAAGAATTTCTGTGTATCTATCATATGAGTTACAAGATTCAGTTCGATGGCTAACGTCACGAAGTTAAGTGCGAGTCTGCGCAGTACTGGGGGGACCAACTGAAAAATGACTCAGTACCCTCCCATTGAGAACGACGGAGTCTGTTCGTCCATTTCTTTTACTGTCTATGATACAGACAGTATCTTCACGAAGTTTAGCGTTTGCAGCCATCTTGAATTTAGTCACGATAAGTCGAGCGACGAGTAAGAATGAACAGGTATGATAAGGGATCAGATTCCAAAAATAATTCAGTGGAAATGCATGGATTCCAGTTTCTTCCAGTAGCAGCAACTGGAATCCATGCATTTCCACAGCATTATTTTTGGACTGCAGCCAAAATTGTAACAGTCAAAAGACATAATACAGAAAATACCACCATCTTATCTGGGCCTGAACATGTTTAAAATGGACCGAGGAAACATGGAAAAAGGTCCTGTGGTTAGACCAATCAAAATGTACCATTCTTTTTGGAAATCATGGACTCATCTGGGCTAAAGAGGAGAGGGCCTATCCAAGTATCCAACCTATCCAACTTGTTTTAGTGCGCAGTTCCAAGCCCAACATCTATAGTCGGGTCATAATGTGAGGTTCTGTGACCATCCTCTGGCAACAATGTTTTGATGATTGATTTGACCTCTATGGACCCTTTAGAAAAGATTTAGCCCCCATGTCCCTCCCAAAAATCCCGGCATTTTTTGCTAGAGAGCCAAATTCAAAATGGCGCCCGGCGCCATCTCTAAAAAATAACTTTTGATCTGGATGACCTAGAATCATGTATGAAGGTACTTTTTCATACAAGTCAACCATGAGGATTCCAAATCTGACATCATTTTGATATTACAACTTTGTTTTGACCGCGAAATTCAAGATGGCTGCCATCTAGTACAGTGGTTCTCAACCTTTTTAGGCCGTGACCCCCCAAAACAATCATATTTGGACTGGGGACCCCCCAATTTGTGTGACTCCGTTCCACATATACAGATAAAGAGAAAATAGCTGATCTACAAGCCCACAATGCCTTGCATTGTGAGGCGTAGTGGGCTTGTAGATGGGCTATTTTCACACACACACAGTGGGCTTGTAGATGGGCTACAGATACACACACACACACACACACACACAGATAGATACACACACACAGATAAATAGATACACACACACACACAGACAGATAAATAGATACACACACACACACAAACACACACACACACAGATAGATAGATACAAACACTCACTCACACACACACACACACACACACATAGACACACACACAAACACACACACACAGATAGATAGACACACACACACACAGATAGACACACACACACACACACAGAGAGAGAGAGAGATAGACACACAAACACACACACACACACACAGACACACACAGATAGATAGATACATATGGAATAAAATTCTCGCCAAAAGTTTTCTGTACCTGTACCAAAGTTTTGTGCTTGTAAGAATATTTTGTGCTCGTAAAAATGATTTGTGTACATGTAAAAATAATTTGTATCTGTAAAAATATTTTGTGCATGTAAAAATGGTTTGTACATCTTCAAATCCGTTTTCTCACTGTGTAGAATTTTTTTTTTAGTGAATTTGCGAACGATATTTGCACGCACGGATTTTCCATTTGCAAGTGCGCATCTGTTTTCTACAGACATGAAACAGATCTACGGGTACGAAACGAATGTACAAGTACAAAACTTTTTTACAAATTTTCCCAAAACAGCCAATCGCGGCACTGCTTACTGAACGGCCAGTCAGCCGATCAGCTCGCTTCTTTAATTCTGAAACGCTGGACATAGAAAATACAGCTCTTGGTACATCCATGTAAACACCACAGTTCAGAAGAGGTGAAACACTTAAAAAAGAAGAGCTATCTTAGCTAACAAGCAAACAGCTCAACTTAACTCTATTCCTTCCCTACTATGAATCTCATTAACTAGAACTAATAAAATTCGGATCATTAGTATTATTATTATTAATGATATAATTGTTCTGTATAGTTATTGTGTTAGTGTTTTCCGACTAGTCATTCCTCCCTTTGTATTTCCCACGTTATATGTGCGGTGCTTTCACGTAACGTTAGCAGAGACGGTTGATAGTATCTTTGACGTTAGCTTAGCCCAGCCAATACTAGCCCAGTTAGCTGCCATTACCTATTGTAACCTAGGCCTAGGCTACATATCAACGTAAGACTAGCTTGTACTAGTTTCAATAACGTCAATGCTTAAGCTCCGCTAACCTTTCTCTCTGCCTTCCATCCATATGTAAAACAGCAAGCAACCACGCAAATCTGTCGACTGTCAAAACTCCTGTAGTTTTCCTCGAACTTTTGAAGGCCATGCCATTAGACGAGGGGCCGCTCATTTATCCCTCTACATTTCTGTACATAGACTTGACCTACATTCCCAGGAGGATTTGCTCCATTCTAGCCTAGGCTTACGTTAATTTAAGTACAAACAAACAAATTAAATTGTCGTTTCTTTATTTGTGATGAAAGTTCTGTAACGCCTGAATAAGACAAAAATGAATTAAGATAAAAAAATGAAGGCTAGCCTACACAAAAATCAGCATGGGAGAGATGAGTGTGCAGGCCAGGTAACCATGAATGACATATAGACAGTGAGCGAGTGATATAAATATTAGTTGGAATTCCAACACGTTAAAGTGTACATCTCGGAGATTTTCGGAAAATTCTTAATGCATTTATTAGTTATTGTGTTAGTGTTTTCCGACTAGTCATTCCTCCCTTTGTATTTCCCACGTTATATGTGCGGTGCTTTCACGTAACGTTAGCAGAGACGGTTGATAGTATCTTTGACGTTAGCTTAGCCCAGCCAATACTAGCCCAGTTAGCTGCCATTACCTATTGTAACCTACTAATTACCTATCCAGTGCTCACGTTTTAAACTATACTGTTTATTAGTTCTAGTTAATGATATTAGATTCATAGTAGGGAAGGAATGGAGTTAAGTTGAGCTGTTTGCTTTTTAGCTAAGTTAGCTTGTTACCTAAGCTAGCTAGAACATAACAGTTACTGCTACATGACCAAAAAAGTTCAGGGTGGCTTTAGGCTGACTCCCTTCCCTCCCTCCCTTTGTATTTCCCATGTTATATGTGCGGTGCTTTCACGTAACGTTAGCAGAGACAGTTGATAAAAGCAGTATCTTTGACGTTAGCTTAGCCCAGCCAATACTTGTTTCACCTCTTCTTCTTTTTTAAGTGTTTCACCTCTTCTGACTGTGGTGTTTGTATGGATGTACCCAGAGCGGTATGTCCAGCGTTTCAGAATTAAAGAAGCGAGCTGATCGGCTGACTGGCCGTTCAGTAAGCAGTGCTGTGATTGGCTGTTTTGGGAAAATTTGTAAAAAAGTTTTGTACTTGTAAATTCGTTTCGTACCCGTAGATCTGTTTCATGTCTGTAGAAAACAGATGCGCACTTGCAAATGGAAAATCCGTGCGTGCAAAAATCGTTCGCAAATTCACAAAACTTTTTTCGACACAGTGACAAAACGGATTTGAAGATGTACAAACCATTTTTACATGCACAAAATATTTTTACGGATACAAAGTATTTTTACATGTACACACATATTTTTTACGAGCACAAAATATTCTTACAAGCACAAAACTTTGGTACAGGTACAGAAAACTTTTGGCGAGAATTTTATACCATAGAATTTTATACCATACACAGTGTATGTGTGGGTGTGTCTGTGTGTGTGTGTGTGTATCTATCTATCTGTGTGTGTGTGTGTGTCTGTGTGTTTGTGTCTGTCTATCTATCTATCTATCTGTGTCTGTGTCTTTGTCTGTGTGTGGATTTATCTATCTGTGTGTGTGTGTGTGGGTGAGTCTGTGTGTGTGAGTGTGTGTGTCTATCTACCTATCTGTGTGTGTGTGTCTGTGTGTTTGTGTCTGTCTATCTATCTATCTGTGTCTGTGTGTGTCTGTGTCTTTGTGTGGATCTATCTATCTGTGTGTGTGTGTGTGTGTGTGTATCTATCTATCTGTGTGTGTCTGTGTGTTTGTGTCTGTCTATCTATCTATCTGTGTCTGTGTCTTTGTCTGTGTGTGGATTTATCTATCTGTGTGTGTGTGTGTGGGTGAGTCTGTGTGTGTGTGTGTGAGTGTGTGTGTCTATCTACCTATCTGTGTGTGTGTGTGTGTCTGTGTGTTTGTGTCTGTCTATCTATCTATCTGTGTCTGTGTGTGTCTGTGTCTTTGTGTGGATCTATCTATCTGTGTGTGTGTGTGTGTGTGTGTGTATCTATCTATCTGTGTGTGTGTGTGTGTATCTGTGCAGGGGCAGAGTGGGGCACTAAAATCCACCGGGAAAATTCTGACGGCCCCGCTCCCAACACCCCCCCCCCCCCCCAACCATGCACACACATCAATAGCACAAACAAACTATATAGTGCTAATGCAATACAACAAGCCAATCAACCACACACCAGGCACTTTCAATAAATGTGTAAGGAACTATATGCAACAGTACAGTATAAAAACAGCTTGGTGGGTGGATGGAAATTTCAAGCATCATGCAAGGACATATCTGGGTATCATAGCACTCCAATAGTTGCCTGTATAAATTTAAAAAAGGCCTAGCCTACAGACAATGTCAACCTAATAACACAGGTAATTAAATAACTGAAAAACCAGGCACTTTGAATAGGTTTGTACGAGAACGATTAAAGTAGGCCTATAGGCTTACATATAGACAGTTCCAACGAGTTCCACAAACCATTTATCAGCCTGAGTGGCCCACTAATTAGTCATTAGGCTAGGCCTAGGCTACATATCAACGTAAGACTAGCTTGTACTAGTTTCAATAACGTCAATGCTTAAGCTCCGCTAACCTTTCTCTCTGCCTTCCATCCATATGTAAAACAGCAAGCAACCACGCAAATCTGTCGACTGTCAAAACTCCTGTAGTTTTCCTCGAACTTTTGTAGGGCCATGCCATTAGACGAGGGGCCGCTCATTTATCCCTCTACATTTCTGTACATAGACTTGACCTACATTCCCAGGAGGATTTGCTCCATTCTAGCCTAGGCTTACGTTAATTTAAGTACAAACAAACAAATTAAATTGTCGTTTCTTTATTTGTGATGAAAGTTCTGTAACGCCTGAATAAGACAAAAAGGAATTAAGATAAAAAAATGAAGGCTAACCTACACAAAAATCAGCATGGGAGAGATGAGTGTGCAGGCCAGGTAACCATGAATGACATATAGACAGTGAGCGAGTGATATAAATATTAGTTGGAATTCCAACACGTTAAAGTGTACATCTCGGAGATTTTCGGAAAATTCTTAATGCATTTATTAGGTCGATGGCCGCGTACCACTCACGGCCGCGATAAAAGCTCTATGGGCCGGCCCGCACCGCGCAGACTCATCGGCCGGCCCACCGGGAAAACTCCCTATCGTCCCGATTGCCACTCCGCCCCTGTATCTGTGTGTGTGTGTGTGTGGGTGTGTCTGTGTGTGTGTGTGTCTATCTACCTATCTCTGTGTGTGTCTGTGTGTGTCTGTGTCTTTGTCTGTGTGTGGATCTATCTATCTCTGTGTGTGTGTGTGTGTGTCTATCTATCTGTGTGTTTATGTGTGTGTGTGTGTGTGTGTGTGTATCTATCTATCTGTGTGTGTTTGTATCTCTCTCTGTGTGTGTGTGTGTGTTTCTGTGTGTGTGTCTGTCTATCTATCTCTGTGTGTGTGTGTGTGTGAGTGAGTGAGTGTTTGTATATATCTATATGTGTGTGTGTGTGTGTGTGTGTGTGTATATCTCTCTCTGTGTGTGTATCTATGTGTGTGTGTGTGTGTGTGTATCTGTAGCCCATCTACAAGCCCACTGTGTGTGTGTGAAAATAGCCCATCTACAAGCCCACTACGCCTCACAATGCGAGGCATTGTGGGCTTGTAGATCAGCTATTTTCACACAAATTGGGGGCTCCCCAGTCCAAATATGATTGTTTTGGGGGGTCACGGCCTAAAAAGGTTGAGAACCACTGTACTAGATGGCAGCCATCTTGAATTTCGCGGTCAAAACAAAGTTGTAATATCAAAATGATGTCAGATTTGGAATCCTCATGGTTGACTTGTATGAAAAAGTGCCTTCATACATGATTCTAGGTCATCCAGATCAAAAGTTATTTTTTAGAGTTGGCGCCAGGCGCCATTTTGAATTTGGCTCTCTAGCAAAAAATGCCGGGATTTTTGGGAGGGACATGGGGGCTAAATCTTTTCTAAAGGGTCCATAGAGGTCAAATCAATCATCAAAACATTGTTGCCAGAGGATGGTCACAGAACCTCACATTATGACCCGACTATCTATGATGGTGTGGAGGAGCATTAGTGCCTACAGCATGGGCATCTTGTACATTTGTCAAAGCACAATCAATTCTGAATGATGTAGTCAAGGTTTTGAGCAATATACTGCCATCCAGGCAATGTCTATTCCAGGGAAGACCTTGGATACAGGAAAACAATGCCAAAATAAATAAATAAATTCTGCAAATATTAATTCTCCATAGAGGAAGAGTCCAGGTGCTAAAATGGCCTGTCTGGCCACACACACACACACACACACAATTATGTTTCATCTCAGTTTATGCACTTAGACATAAACATCTGGATACAATGATTTTGCTATACTTGTTTGTTTTTATTGAATACTGTAGTGATCTGACCAATCTGGCCCTTTCACAATCGCCGTTTGCCGGAGTGTCCGCCAGAGGGCGCAGTGTTTCCTCGAATTACCAGGGATTGACCCTGACGTCATCTGACGTTAGTCCCGCCCTTGTACGCCTGTGTTTATTTCAGGAAATTGACCTGGCGCTCTGTGAACAAGCTGCCATCCCGAAACCGAAGCCACCATGGATCCTGAGCGGCTTTAAACTAACCAGGAGGCAAGATGGTATTTGAGTCTGTGGTCGTGGACGTCCTCAACAGGTTTCTTGGCGACTATGTGGTCAACCTCGACAGTTCCCAACTCAGTCTTGGAATATGGGGAGGTAAAGTGCTTGCTGTCAGTGTTTGGGCGGCGTCAAGGCATCTCAACGTTACTGATACCAGACCTTGCTTTCCGTGGGCACATGGCTTTATGTTAATTGAAAGACAAAGATGAAGCTCAAACTGTGTGCGCTGCGTCGTGAGAGAAACTGCACACTTTTTGTTCGCAAATTTGAGCAGTGGACGTGTGTAATTGAACCATATAGCATTATCACTTTGTCGCTATCAGCTAGCTCTGTCATGTCAGTTAAGGTTATGTGGACCCACGGTCAGCCAGGGATATATAATTCTAATTATTGCTCTAAAGAGTTGAAAACTTTAATCTTCCCTCTGCATTGTTACCAGCTGTAAGCATAAGAAACATTTTCCTCAACATAAAGACGGTAACCTTAACTGTTAATTAGCTAACCTAGCTGTCTGTGGCTAACATTGGTCTTACAGTTTTTAAATAATCACAGCAGACATGGTAAGCTATGTAAGCTAAATGTGCACGCCACATGTGTTAACAGTTCCTGAATATCTTCTAAGTTAACAAGAACTCTTCTTCAATCACAAACCACAAGCAGACAGTGTGGACACACTTTAAACCACTGTGGCTAAATAGGTTAACACACGACTTTCACTGTATCCCTGCAGAGTACAGTTTCTACATTGAGTAACAGCTCTCCCTAAAGTTAATTGATCTTCTGCTTTATCTAGAGCAGGGGTTCCCAAACTTTTCCACGACAAGGCCCCCCAAATACCACTAGGTTCTGGCCAAGGACCCCCTTGATGTTTTATTAATTAAACCCATCAACAATACTACGGCAAATGTAAAAATACATTAAGCTAATTAATAATTATTTTAGCCACAACCACATCGCGATGGAGCATACAGTGTTTAAAATTTTTATTTGGGGCTTTCTGCTATATGAGAGCTATCACTCTACTATTATTCCCAGTCATTATCATGGGAAATATGTTCGAGCGAAGTGTGATAAAGCTCAGCAGTTATGCTCTACGCGTTAATATGTCTTAAGAATTAGCCTAGACATATTGTGGTGCTCAGGGATTCCAGACCCTCGCGTGTTGCAACTTGATTGAGTGGCTGCTAATGTACTGCGCACTTGCCTCTTTGGACATTTGTTTTTGGAAGAGACCTCACCTTAGCCTAACGTGTCACGGAAAAAGGAATACTTAAGCTTTTGGAACCCTTCTACAGGAGCTCAGACTTCAGATGGATAAGTCTTCTGTATGTTGAAGGTGGGAATAGGTGTGGTAGCCTAATGTTTACACTGCATTATTGAGCCTACATTAACTTCTGTTGGTAAGTGTCCACGTCTTGCGTTTTCGCGTTTTCGTTTTAACTCACTGGGTCATGTGCGTGCGTGCGTGCGTGTACACTTTTGTGTATGGCTGGTAAGACCTCAGCACACACAATTATTGATCCGAGCACTTTCAAGCTGGTGTGTGTGTGTGAGTGAGAGAGAGAGAGGATAGTAAAATAGAGATAACAAATATCCTGTTTTTTGGTCACTGTGTGTATATTTTGTGTCTGTTTGATAATTAACTTTGTATGTTGTGTCTGTTTTGTTTTGTTTGAATAGCCTTTAATAAATGTTTTGCTCTGCAGGTGACGCTGTCCTGAAAAACCTAGAAATAAAGGAAAATGCCCTTGTAAGTATGAATTTGCCTGTTTTCTGCGTATGTTAATAAGTGCCCTTGTAGGCAATGTAGGCCTAACTTGTCATAACTGGATGTGTTCGTTATGCATGTCCTCAAATACCATGAGAATGGAAGAACATTTTATAAGGGTCATTTCAGCCAGAATTAGAGCTGACCTACGTACTTGTGGCTATAGCAATACTTTATTTCCCTATACAGTGTAATTGTTGAACAGTGATGCTCATGTTGTGTTGCAGCAGAGAATGCATGGTTAAAACTGAGCAGTTTCCTGGCTTATGTGTTAGTGTGACAAATTGTTTTGTTGTTTTTTTAGAGCCAGTTGGACATTCCTTTTAAAGTACGGGCAGGACACATAGGTAAGAAGCATTTCATTTAATTTCAGTCTTGAATGGGTGGGTGAGAGTGAAAGAATATTTCTGGTGTCAACATCTATGTTCCATAGCCAACCAGAGAACAGGTACTACTAGATAACATTCATTTTTAAAGAAAGAATGTTAGCTCGGCTTGCAACAGATTCCTCATTCCAACTCTGGTGCATATCAGGTTTTTGTCTGTCAATACACACTTGTCAAGTCAACATGCTTGTCCATCTTTTGATTGTACTAAATGTCAATATTTGTACTGGACCTGGCCTGAACAAGGAAGTGTGTGTGTGTTCGTGTTTGTTTTAGCAGTGCAAGAATCTGCCTCAGTTTTTATAGCTCAGTGCGTTCAGCAATCAATGGATATGTTATTCTCCTCTGGTGTACACACACACACACACACACAGTGGTGAATCATGTGGTGTTTGATTGTTCATTTGTAGTCATTAGGTATTGGTAATGGCATCATCACTGCTCTCTGCCTTTCTGTGCTGCCCAGTCTGCTTCTGACTGTGTGTGTGTCTGACTGTGTGTGCGTGTGTGTGTGTGTGTGTTTAATTCTTTTAAGGACGCCTGGAGCTGAAGATCCCTTGGAAGAATCTTTACACTCAGTCTGTGGAGGCCACTCTAGATGAAGTCTACCTGCTCATCGTTCCCACTGCCAGTATGTTGCTTTGTGTTTGGTTGTGTGCTCATGGGTCCAGTTGTGTTCCCCTGAATATATGGGTGCAGGGGTGGATTAAAGTGCTCATGGGCCCCTAGGCTACATTTGCTGTGAGGCCCCCCTCCCACAAAATAGCCTACCACATGAGGCAACATACAATTGATCCACCAGATACTCATACAACATGTGTGACAGTGTTTCCTCTAGGATTTTTTTAAGCAGTGGGGGCAGGCCCGTCCGAACACTCCCCCCCCGTCCTAGCACCACGGAACTGACAACTGACACTTCGCTGCAACACAAACAATTATATTTATTAACCTCTATTCACACACTCTATTCAATGAGGCATTATTTTCAGTTGTGATTGAACTGTATTTTTGGAGAATCTACAACAGGTCTGCAAAATTAATTTTACAAGAAATTCTTCGTGGGGAAACCAAAATTCAAAGAAGCCTTGCTGTGCACATTTAATTTTTCTTTTGGAAAAATAGCTCCAAGGCTCGGTTATAGGGGAATTCAGAAAGAGGTGGTCCATTGATGCTGAGTAGCATACATGCTGTTAGATCAGGGGTGGGCAAACTTTTTGGCTCAAGGGCCACATTGGGTTTTGAAAATTGCCGCACAACAACCCCCCCCCACGACACATACATAACAAAACTATTGTTTTTATAGCCTATAATTTAGTATGAAAAGTATTTCTTTTAAAATATGAATTGCTTAAAATACTGCTAATTTTATGCAGTTTAGCAAATGTATAAATTGTGCACTGTCGCTTTAAGACAGTCACTTTAATTCACGTTTATTTCTCAATGATCTTCTGCCTGCACCGCTATGGCTAGTGCTGTGCCTATGGCTGGGCCCTCTCACAGTTTTTAAATGGTCAGTAGTGGGAACTACTGTTGCCTTCATGATATCCTTTTAAAAGTTTCTTATAAGAAGGAGATATCAATTATCAACAATGGCAAGCCAGCTGGAACCTGCGGCTCTCTCTCCCTCTCGTGAGTGCAGACGCGTTCCCAATTAAATGGATCGCATAACGTTCACATTAGATCTGCTGCAAAGGAGATAACTAAGAGTTAACTTAGTTTAACATGATGTTATCTCTATTTAACATGATGTTTTGACATTGACATTGCAAACGTTCTCTAAGGAGAATGAAAAGCAGTTTGCAGTAAGGCTAACCAACGTCGTCTCTATCGCAGGAAAAAAATAGCGAGCAGCCTGATAACCAAATGAAATGCTCGGCGGGCCGGATCCGGCCGCGGGCCGCAGTTTGCCGACCCCCTGGCCTAGGCTAAGCATTCTGTAGCCTAATTCGTTAGAAAATTAAAAAAATGGTTGCACTTCTTTTTGCTAATTTATTTTCACATTTAGCAACAAGGGTAACAAAAGTTTAGGTCGTGCGGCCTTTGTGCGTCTGTGTAGCCCAAATCATTAAAAAATAAACTTTTCCGTGTCATACAACACAACTATTTACTTTAACATCATTACATCTATTACTACATCTATAGACTATTTCCAATTTGTATTATATTAGTGACTCACTTATCGTTTTAATGTTTCCAGATGTTTGATATCAGGACGTGAGCTGTCAGAACTGACAAGTTGAACGTTGTCTTATTAAAACGGACCCACCGCGGTGACGTTTTTGGTGGAGGTGTTGTTTAATAGTGACTCAGAAGAAAGCAAACGTTTGGACAATAAGGACATCAACACACTATGTGGAGTTAAACTGGACAGCCCCAAACCTCTGAATAGTTCTGCTTGTTGTTAAATTGCAATGTTAGCGGCCGCCAACGGGGGGGCATAATGTCGGCAGGATCATTTAAAAGGCAACTGCGACTATTGTGCGTCTGCCCCATTTCTGATACCGTGGGGGAAGAAAATTAAACCGTGGCGGGCCGCCACTACCAAATCAACATAGAGGAAACACTGTGTGAATATCAATATCTGGGAGTATTTGAAGAGATAATCTCTTGTACTCTTTGTTTGAGGTGAGAGTTGGTGCGGGTACATGTTTTCACTGCTTTTCCATAAACATTTTTAATCATGTGTTTCCATCTTTTGTGTGTGTGTGTGTGTGTTTTTAGGTATTAAGTATGATGCTGAAAAGGAAGAACGACAGCTACAGGAAGCTCGTCAGAGGGAGCTCCAACGTATTGAAGAGACCAAACAGAGAGCAGCTGAACAAGGTGTCTGTGTGTCTGTCTGTGTGTCTGTCTGTGTGTGTGTCTGTGTTTGCATGTGCATGCACAATGCAGGAGTGTGTGTAGTGATGGCTTTGTTGGGGTGCTGTTATGATGGGGGTGTGTTGTTGTTGTTGTTGTTGTTGTTGTTGTAACTGTATGTGCTGTTGTGCTACCTCAGAGAATCCTCAGCTGCAGAAGCAGGACACCTTTGTGGAGAAACTTGTCACTCAGGTGATCAAAAACCTCCAGGTGAAGATTTCCAACATCCACATCCGTTATGAGGATGATGTGAGTATCTACACAAGCACACTCGCAGTATAACAACCATATGGTATCTTGGTCAGTCAAGACATTCACACCCATATGTCGTGCTGTCGCACATTCACAGCCGCAATTTCACACTCAGAAACGCACACACATACAGTACAGTACATTACAGTACATTATATTTGATGTCCAACATTCTAGAACCATAATAAAAATATCAAAACTATGACAAAATACATAGTCATTCACAAATGTATACCCAAAATATTTAGGATTTTAAACATTTCCTTACATGGTTATATTGAAATGAACATTTGTGTGTGTGTGTGTGTGTGTGTGTGTGTGTGTGTGTGTGTGTGTGTGTGTGTGTGTGTGTGTGTGTGTGTGTGTGTGTCCATCTGCAGATAACCAACCCATCCTCCCCCATTTCATTTGGAGTATCTCTACAAAACCTCAGTCTGCAGGTAAACATCTGATTCAGTATATGATTCAGTTTATACAGTGTTGAGTGTGAGAGAGAGAGAATATGTTGATGGGGTTTGAATTTTTTTCTCTCCTTAGACAGCAGATGCTAATTGGACCCCATGTCTGCTGGATGATAAAGCCAAACTGTTCTTCAAGGTAACCCCCATGTGCACATAAAAGAAAAACACAGAACCATTTACCTTTTCACTTTGTATTCCACTCTAAAGATGTCATCTGTTCTGTGTGTATTTTTCTATATCTGTTGTGTGCGTGTGTTAAACATGGCGTTTCTATGTCCTCTGCAGCTGGTGCGGCTAGACAGCCTATTTGCCTACTGGAACACCAACTCTGAGCTCTACTCCAATCACGCCCCAGACCAGGCGCTGGTAAGACCACCACACACACACACACACACACACACACACACACACACACACACACACACACACACACACACACAGCAGACACTCAGAATTACACAGAATGGTCATGTGTAACAGATCTGTCATCTCATACAGTACATATTTCTCTCCTCTCCTGTACAGAGATGTCTGAGACATAATGTTGCTGTGGAGGGTTCCATCCCTCAAGATTATCAATATGGTAGGTCCCTTTATTACGTGCGTGCGTGCGTGCGTGTGTGTGTCCGTGTGTGTGCGTGCGTGCATGCATTCTCCAGTGTGTAATGTTATAATGGTGTGCTTGTGGTCTCCAGTATTCCGACCAATCTCGGCGCGAGCCAAACTGAGAATGAACCCACGGTCTGATGTGGACTTATCTGCCCCTAAAATGGACCTGATGGTCAATCTCCCTGACGTGTCTGTGGAGCTCAGCAGGCCACAGGTAATTATGACTCTTCTCATATTGACTGGAAACAATAAATATCGTACATTGTTAAAATGCAGACGGAAGTCTAGGGCATGTTAAACTTAATCTTAAAAGCCTCCTGCAATTGGCAATGGAAAAGAGAGTCAAAACAGAACCCAACACCGCTAATTCTACACATTGTGTAGGTAAAGGTAAAGACTAGGAAGTAACGCAATGCGTGTAGGTGGAGCTCAGTGAGAGGTGACTCACTTTCACAGCCCGGTGTAGCCTCACGCTCTCTCCCAGCGCAACCCAAAAGCCCAAGCGTCGCTTCTTTTGACACATTCAATTTTCACGGGGTGGTGTCCAAAGTCCAAAGACAAGTTTTGCCTGACTCACAGCTGGCAAAATGTTAATGAGGGAAAACAGGCCTGTACCAAGGATCCTGTCTGCATATAGAGGCGTGTCGTTGACGTATTAATGAGCGTCAAAGCCCCGCTTGTCAGTCAGTGCTTTCCCTACTATGTGACCTAACCTATACTAACATCACACTCACATGAACAATAAGCAATAATGTATTCACACACGCACACTGATAAAACCATAAACCAAGATTGTGCCACACACATTTACACAGTTGGCCTCTATGGCTGTTTCACCCCTGAACTCTGACCCGTGACCCATGAGCTTCTCCCTTTGCCACAGTATGTCAGCATCCTGGAGCTACTGGGTTCAGTGGACATGATGTCACGCAATTTGCCATACAGGAAATACCGTCCAGACCTGCCCCTTCATAACAATGCCTTCCTATGGTTAGTGTGTGTCTCTGTGTGTGCAGTATTTATGTATGCATATGCATATGTATATGTATATATTTATATACTTTATGTCTGTGTGGGTGTCTGTCCACACACAAATAGATAAGTAAATGGGCTCTATGCACGACTCCATTTTGGATTCACTTCCTACTGGGCAATCCACTTCCTGTTTACACTGTAAACAGTAGGCTATGACAGAAAATGACAGATTACTGGCCTGCCAGTTTTAGTAGGCTATTGCTAGTTGAACAACATAGCTAAAGTTATCTAACCAGTTCAGTAACATCAGTTGCTTGATTAAGGTTAAGAACCCTTTTTAAACCCTGTTTGCTGGAGGGAGTGGCACACAACATTTTCACAGAGTTGGTCCACATTACCATGAGACAAGGTCCTGAAGACAATGACTATAGAAACAAGCCATGTTTGCCAATGTTTTAATGTACACAGGAAGTTGATATGCCAGTACAAGCGAATCCAAAATGGAGTCATGCATAAAGCCTATTGTATGTTTGAGTCTGTTGTTTGTCTCGGCATGGTGACTGTGCACACTTGAGTTTGTATGCAAGTAATATGCTGGAAAGAGTATCTTATAAACTGGATGGTGTTATTAATATTTGTTCTATTGATAATGTTAGGTGGCGTTATTAATATTTGTTCTATTGATAATGTTAGGTGGCGCTATGTCATCGCGGGGATCCTGGAGGTGAACGTGAAGCCTCGTCTGCACATGTGGTCGTGGCAGCACATCCGCCGCCACAGACAAACAGTCAAGCGCTACAGGGGACTCTACAAACACAAGATCACCAACAAGAAACCTATGGAGTCTATGCTGAGAGAGTTGGAGGTAAACACACACACGTACACGTACACGCACACGCACACACACACATACACTTCAACTTGAAATGCACACATACAAGCACACAGAATGTCTTTCTTTTTGTGACATTTCTGCTTTGTCCATTTAACAGGAAACTGAGAAGACTTTAGACATCTTCAATATCACACTGGCACGCCAGCAAGCAGAAGTGGAGGTATACAACACATATCCATGTGTCCATCATTAATGAAGCATCATTCATTCCCTTTGTTCTGTTCACTTTGAAATCATACATGTGTCCCTCTATACTGCTGCTCCCACCCATTTTGCATGCAGCCAATTGTCCACTAGTCGGTTATGACTGGCCATGAGTTCAGCTGCCGTGTGTGTGTGTGTGTGTGTGTGTGTGGCGTTGCCAGGCGATGCGGGCGGGGCTGCCTGTGATTCGTCCAGGTCAGAAGGCGGAGGTGGAGGAGTCGCAGGGCTGGTTTGGCTGGATGTGGAGCTGGGGATCGGAAACCTCACCTAAGAGCAAAGAGACTGTCAAAACCGGAGGTCAGCACCTAAACATAAACACACATGCTAACAAACAGACAGACAAACAAACAAACAAACCTAGATGTGGAAAAGCTTGAACTTGAGTTTCATTCTAAAAATGTTGTCAAGTTTGGGACTCCTGGGATCATCAGGCATGGGATCCCTGGATTGAATATGATGAGTTTCATTTGTCCTGGTCTTGTTTCAGTCAAACAAGGTTTTTGCCTCTCCAGGGGCCTGTACTACGAAGCGGGGTTACTGGCTTATCTGGGTAACTTCGAGAGTAACTTGATCACGTGTGGCGTAACTTCCCGATTAAGGTATGCTGCCATAGCAATTTACGCTGCATCTCAAACCTGCTCCGACAAGGTTATGTTCTTGGTTAACCCGAGGTTTCCGTTAACCACACCCTTTATAAGTACCACCACTCCACTAACAATTTCTCCCGAGACATGTCGGCGTACCTGGATGATCCATACGACATTGGAGCGCAAATCGTGAGGGACTCTCTTCGCAGGGCGAGGGGTTTTAGAGACCGCCAGAAAATATATATAGCCTACCCGGACGATATTCTCTATATTGTCAGCCAAGGGAATTCGTTATCTTTGTCAGATGATCTAGGAAGACGTCTCATAGCAATGCCCGTACGTGGACATTCATGTATTTCATCGGTGATGCAAGAATACTGTCCGAAAATAAATCGGACATAGGCCTACAGTAGGCCTAATAAATTAAAATAAAAATTTTAACAAACTTGTTGAATTGAATGTCATATTACTGTACCCTGCACATAAAGGCTACACATTTCCACAGCACCAGAATCCGACCGAATGCCTCCCTCAACCCCCTCCATAATCGGCCTTCCACTATTATTTGCGATGGCCAACTCTTCTGCTAATGTAAAACACGCTGGTGCCTTTCCTCCTACAGTAGTGTTCAAAGACACCTTTTTCTTGTTAGCTGTAAAACAGAGGCAAAGTGAAGGCTATAAGCTAGGCCTACATGTTTTCATAATTAAGAAATATTAATGCAAGCTATAACTATATAAACCTACTATTCTGAATAATGTTTTTGTGTTTCATTTTCACCTGCTGCCATGTGCGTTTGGCAATGGTGTTGCATCTGAAATGTTCACAGGATTAGGCATACACTAAATCAGTCAATGGGGGCTACTTAAACATTCAATTATCCTTATTACTGTAATCTATATGCCCACTTCTGAATTGGGTTGCATCTGTAGGCCTTTCTATGAACTCAAAATAGGCTATTTAATTATTTCATCTCATTTTAGACATTCCGCAAGATACTAATCCTCCGTAACACATATTTGAAGAACATGTGGGAATAAAACTTTACTTTTAGGCATTTAGGCTACCCGATCTGCAATACGTTGCCAACAGCCTTGCTTTGTTCACTGCCGACGTATTTGATTTTTGTCGTAGAGTGGGTTTTAATTCCTCATAACTTGTCATAATTATTGTGCATTCCTCATCCGTGAAATAAGGTGATCGCGTCATCATTGAAAGTGGTGACTTGCGCTGCAACCCGCCCCTTTTATGTGAACGCGCACAAACTCCAATTAGGTTAACCCCGGCTCATCAAATCAACTTTATAATCAGCGTCGTAGTACCGATTAACACCACTTAAGATAACCAGGTTTTTGTCAACCGCGGTTTAACAAAGTAACCCTGGGTTACATTGGGTATGTTAAGCTCCCTTCGTAGTACAGGCCCCAGCCTGTTCTACACATGTTTAACACATTCTTTCTTGAATCTTCCTGAGGGCCAGTGAGGGCATAGCTGTGATCCAGGATCCGTTTACCTGTAGGTTGTTAGACAGTGAATCTGTGAGAGCTGTTAAGATTCAACTTAGCCCTTTTTTTGGGGGGTGGGACTGTTTTCTGCAGGGTTTGACGACCTTATGACACCGGCGGAGAAAGACAAACTCTACAAGGCCATTGGTTACAGTGAGATAGCTGTCAATCACAACTTGCCCAAAAATGTATGTCCACACACACATACACACACTTATAATTAGAAGTCTTTTTTAACCTGATGGCCATTTTGTTTGTTATGTTTTTAGCATGTTTATTGTCTATTTTGTGTGTGTGTGTGTGTGTGTGTGTGTGTGTGTGTGTGTGTGTGTGTGTGTGTGTGTGTGTGTGTGTGTGTGTGTGTGTGTGTGTGTGTGTGTGTGTGTGTGTGTGTGTGTGTGTGTGTGTGTGTGTGTGTGTAGTTTGTGGACATGAAGGTGAGCTTCCAGCTGGTCAGCATGAGTGTGAGCTTGAAGGAGAGTTCACACAAGCCAGAGATCCTCAAGTTGGCCGTGATGGACCTGAGTGCCATGCTGACCCAGAGACCAGGAGCGCAGGCCTTCGGGTACACACTCCTCTCTCACCACCTCTTACACACTCGCTACTCTACTACTCCTCTCTCTCCACCTCTTACACACTCTCTACTCTACTACTCCTCTCTCTCCACCTCTTACACACTCTCTACTCTACTCCTCTCACTTCACCTCTTACACACACTCTCTACTCTACTACTCCTCTCTCTTAACCTCTTACACACTATCTACTACTCTCTCTCTTACACACTCTCTACTCTACTACTCCTCTCTCTTAACCTCTTACACACTATCTACTACTCTCTCTCTTACACACTCTCTACTCTACTACTCCTCTCTCTTCACCTCTTACACACACTCTCTACTCTACTACTCCTTTCTCTTCACCTCTTACACACTCTCTACTCTACTACTCCTCTCTCTTCACCTCTTACACACTCTCTACTCTACTACACCTCTCTCTTCACCTCTTACACACTCTCTACTCTACTCCTCTCTTCACTGAAGTAGGGATCGACCGATATATTGGCCGGCCGATATATCGGGCCGATATTTGTGTTTTTTACGTGTATCGTCATCGGCCGATAATCGGCTGTGTTCGCCGATAGTTTTTCCCCCCGCATTATTTACATACAGGCGTCCACAGGCAGCTCTGTGTTGCTGGAGACGCTGCAATTCACGTGCAGACTGCCCCTCCCCCACTAGCAGAGTGCTGAAAGCATCCTCTTCAAGACAACAGTAAACTTTAAACCTTCAAAGCATCTTTTAACTGTTTGACTTAGCTGAAATATTGCCATACACTTTGAAAGTGGAAGCAAGTTTGTGGGTCCAAATGGAAAACGTGAATGATCGACTTTATTTAATGCTGAATCCCTTGCCTATAAAACTGCTTGCCATTGTATTTAGGGAGCTGCAAATAGCTAAGTTGTAGGCTATCCATATGCATGCGGTAGCGGTAGCTGTTACGAACACTGGTCATATGATTAAGTAATGCCAACGTTGTTCCTGGTATTTGTGGGAGTTTTATTCAGCGACCACCTGGCTGAGTTTTGGACGCGTGTGGTGTGTGCGTCTCCCTCCCCCTCTCCCTCTCCCTTCGAGCTGGCGGAGTTGCCATCACAGTGATATCAGAGCTTTAATAATGAGAGACGTGTTATACGTTGTTGAGTATTAATTTGTGTTAACATTTATCATGTACCAGACATAAGTGTACCGTGTATGCCTTACTTGTGTGTTTAGAGCTGTTTGCTAACGTTATCATTATCAATCTAGTTCAATGGTGGTTGAGTTTTCGTCAGCTACCAAACAGAAGTTTGTGTGTGCGTCTGGTCTGTCTCACTCAGTGGGACACACGCATCACAGCGATATGAGAGTGCTGCGCTACCTGAAGGAGAGCTTTTAAAACTTTGAGAGATATGTTTTTATACCTTTTAATGTTGATGCCGTTTAGAACAGAAACATCTGACACCACGTTATTTTCCTCTGCTGATTTATGTTCTGTGGTTGACAAATCTGGCAGCTTTTTAGAAATTTTTTTTTAAACCATGCAGTCTTAAATTACAAATCAAGCACTTTATTTCAGCTACCTTTTTTAGGCTTATTGTTTTATTAAATTATTTAAATGTGTTGACAGGACATTTTGTGATGACCTGAATTATGTCTTATATGTCAGCAAGCAATGCATCATCAAGGCTGTGTTGTAAGATGTTGATGAAAGCCTTTTACCCTTGCACAGTTAACCATATGCAGTGCACCCATCCATAAGTTCAATAAATGTTCCTTTTTTAAATTGAGACTTATTTACATTTGTTATCATCATTTGTGTAATTATGTGTCATTTGTATGATGTAAATTGAGGGAGCAAAAGCAGTATCGGCTCCAAATATCGGCTCAAGAAAATCGGCAGCCTGTATCAGTCATCGGCTAAAGCTGATGGGAAAAGAAGACGGTATCGGTATCGGCACTAAAAAATCCATATCGGTCGATCCCTACTCTTCACCTCTGTTACACACTCTCTACTCTACTGCTTCTCTCTCTTCTCCTCTTACACACTCTCTACTCTACTACTCCTCTCTTACACACTCTCTACTCTACTACTCCTCTCTCTTCTCCTCTTACACACTCTCTACTCTACTACTCCTCTCTCTTAACCTCTTACACACTCTCTACTCTACTACTCCTCTCTTACACACTCTCTACTCTACTACTCCTCTCTCTTCTCCTCTTACACACTCTCTACTCTACTACTCCTCTCTCTTAACCTCTTACACACTCTCTACTCTACTACTCCTCTCTTACACACTCTCTACTCTACTAGCGGGCTCTTACAGGTGTTTGTATGTTAAATGAAAGTGTGTGTGTGTGTGTGTGTGTGTGTGTTTTTGCCTGCCTCATAGGGTGTCTGCCCAGCTGTCATCGTTTGAAGTGACTGGACTTCCTCGAAACCACGTGGCTCCTATCCTGCTGTCTTCGCGGCGTGTGGCTGTGGAGAATAACAACCCGCTCCTGACGCTGATGTTTGAGACCAACCCACTGGACGGCTCGGCTGACCAGAAACTGCACGCCGACGCCCAGCCACTGGAGATCATTTATGATGCTGTATGTGTATTAATGTGCAATTTATTTATCCAACTATGCATGAAACCAAAAGCACCCTCTTGTTTGTGTGTGGTGTAGAACTGCCAGCCACAGGAGATCTTCCTCTTTTGGTTTTCTCAAACCACTAAACCACTGTCTGTCTTTGTGTGTGTGTGTGTGTGTGTGTGTGTGTGTGTGTGTGTGTGTGTGTGTGTGTAGATGACGGTGAACAGCCTGTCAACATTCTTCCTGCTCCCTGATGATGTCCAGCTGGATGAGCTGACCAATGCGACACTCATGAAGCTGGAGCAGTTCAAAGACCGCACCGCTACAGGTCTAACGCGCACACACACACACATACACACACACACATTATATTTCAGACCACCATCATAATCTAGAAGCCCTAAAACTTACAGCCCACTCAATGATGCTAGTGTTCTGTTTAACGTCTTAACCAAACTCATGGACAAAGACATGTTGCCTATGCTGCCACCTTTTACTGAAACGTGGTGGTTTTTCCATGTTGTTCTCGTTGCTTCATTCACATGGCACATAAAGAGAGGGTGAAGCCTCTTGTGGATCACCTGACACCAGACACCTTGCTTATAGTGAACCCTTTGTTATCAGGCCAGCCGTTTGAGTTTCCTATCGTTCCTATTTGCCTTTTTCTCCAAGGCGTGTTCCATTTTGCAAATGTGCTGATTGCATGTGCTGTTAGCGGCAGCGTTTGGCCCTGTGAGGCTGCAGGCTTGCTGGGTGTGTTGCACTGTTAACCGGCCCTGTGCTCCCCCTGCAGGCCTCATGTATGTGATCGAGACTCAGAAGGTGCTGGACCTGAGGGTCAACCTCATGGCCTCGTACGTCATCGTGCCTCAGGGCGGCTTCTACAGTGGCAAGGAGAACCTCATCCTGCTGGACCTTGGACACCTGAAGGTATATAAGTATAAGTGTAGTGGTTTCTTTTGTTGTCCTATTGACCACTATGGTGGCTGAGCTAGAATGTCTGACCCACTTGTCCAAAGGAGAATAATCCACGTCCACAGGTGTTTTGATATCCAAAAGTATAGGAGGGTTTATTACAAATAAATGAAAATATAAATTTTTATATACTCTTTTGACCTGTGAGGGAAATTTGGTCTCTGCATTTATCCCAATCCGTGAATTAGTTAAACAGCACACAGTTAACACACAGTGAGGTGAAGCACACACTAATCCCGGAGCAGTGAGCTGCCTGCTTCAACGGTGGCGCTCGGGGAGCAGTGAGGGGTTAGGTGCCTTGCTCAAGGGCACTTCAGCCGCGCCTACTGGTCGGGGTTCGAACCGGCAACCCTCCGGTTACAAGTCCGAAGCGCTAACCAGTAGGCCACGGCTGCCCCTAAGGTGTCAGTGTGCGTGTGTGTCAGTGTGAGTGTGTGAGAGAGTGTGTGTGAGTTGTGTTTGGCCTCTGTCAACCCTGCAATGGTCAGTATGGGCAGCTAGAGCTCGTCTTCTGTTTTCAGTGGCACAGTCAAAACACATATATTCTTTCAAAAGGAGAGTCCTGCCTGATGGGTTTAAATATAAAAGAGGTTCAAACAATACCAGTGTTGCTCTAATGAGTCATTCAGTATCCCTTACGTATTTGTGTGTGTGTGTGTGTGTGTGTGTGTGTGTGTGTGTGTGTGTGTGTGTGTGTGTGTGTGTGTGTGTGTGTGTGTGTGTGTGTGTGTGTGTGTGTGTGTGTGTGTAGATGTCCAGTAAGACGCGAAAGGGCCTGCCTCATCTCTCTGTTGGCAGCAGCACCCTGGAGGACATCATGTCCAGAGCCTACGACAGCTTCGACATCCAGCTCAGCAACCTGCAGTTCCTCTACAGCAAAGCAGGTATACACCCAAACCCCAGCACACTCATATGTAGACTCGTACACAGAAGCACACCCAGTCCCACACACTCTGTGTTGATGTTGATGTTGATGTTGATGTTGATGTTGTTGATGATGTTGTTGTTGATGTTGATGTTGTTGATGTTGTTGTTGTTGTTGTAGACGGGGACTGGCGTGCGGCCCGCAAGCTGAAGCGCTCTGCGCTGCATGTGCTGGAGCCGGTGGACCTGAGGGTGGAGCTGAGCAGAGCTATGGTGGTGACGGACTCCCGCATGCCCAAGTACGAGCCCCACAGCAAACATGCGCTCATGCACCTGTACACACCAACCCGCAAGAGTGCTGCTCTATGTGCTCACTGACACTAATGTATTCCCATTGCATACACAAAAATCACCCACTCATTTCACACACACATACTTCCTCCCATTCACTGACTTTTACATTGTCAAACATACGCACACACGCGCACACACACACACACACACACACACACACACACACACACAGTCACACACACTTGCACATGCAAGACAAATCTCCTTCGGGGCAGTAAAGGATCGCTCGCTCACTCACTAGCATTATGCTGAGAGCACTTATGGTATTTATTTATTTATTAATTAATAATTATTATTATTTGTGTGTGTGTGTGTCTAAGGTTTAAGATATCTGGAGAGCTTCCGCTCCTCTCTCTGCGGATCTCTGATGATAAGGTGCGGGGTGTGCTGGCCCTGGTGGACAGCATTCCTCTCCCAGAGAGCCGGCCCACCCCCACCCCCAAACCCAGCGTCATCCAGCTCACACCCAAGGTGAGTCCCACGGGGAGAGTGGGCTGTGTCCGCATACAAGGCCTCCTCCTGAATACCTCAGCCACTTTTACTCACAGTTTCTCAGATGTTTAGACCATTGGTATGGTAGTTATGTGTGTGTTTTTGTGAGACTGACTTGGTGTTTGTCCTCTCAGCCGTCCAAACATATTATGACCACGCCTCAGGTCAACCCAAGGAAAGGACCCTCCCTCGCCGAGATGCGGTCGTCAATGTTCTACGATGCCAGTAGGTACACGTGCACATACACATACATAAGCTCACACACTTACTGTATATACTATGCTGTATTTGAATCACACAAGTTAATTGATCAACATTTAGAATCATTATTGGTTTCTTATCACCATCTCTGTAATTGTTAACTGATATTTATCACAAATGGTAATATTTTCTTTGCTGATATGAAGTTGTATACTTAACTCCAACACCACTAAACACCTACCTTTTTTCTCTGTGCACGTGCGTGTGTGTGTGTGTGTGTGTGTGTGTGCGTGTGTGTGTGTATAGTCTCTATAACGTCTATGAGCTCAGAGGAGGAGCTCTTTTTTGATGCTCCCAGCTCACCTGTCAGGGACCAGCCGTTCCTCTTTGAGGTTCCGCCCAGCTCACTGTCGCGCTCCGCATCACTGAGGCAACGCACCATGGCAACCCCCGAACCTCAGAAGAACATGACTGACTTCCTCATATTATTCATGATCCAGAAGGTACATCATAACCGTAATGAACTGTGCATGTACTCATACTCCCTCACACACAAAGGTTGTATCAGTGATGGCGGGTTAACGTCACTTCTGTTGACCTTCAAACAAAACAGAGAGCTAGCTCGCTACTCCCTCCCCCTCCCTCCCGTGCAATTGAAACTCTCCTGAACGCGCATCTTGTCAGTTATTGGTTGGAACACTTTATTTTGCCTTTGAGTGGATGGAAACACT
Source organism: Alosa pseudoharengus (assembly GCF_046254945.1). Lineage (NCBI taxonomy): Eukaryota > Metazoa > Chordata > Actinopteri > Clupeiformes > Clupeidae > Alosa > Alosa pseudoharengus. The sequence continues at coordinate 16,822,770 of NW_027468848.1, read as the reverse complement.
TGTTGATGGCAATTGTTTTTGTGTGCAGATCTCAGAGCCTAGGCTGCCTACAGAGACGTGTTTTTTTGACGGCCTGCTTATGGAGCGGGCAGCTAACGGATCGTTAGAAAAGATTAGATGAATGTGATAATTTATGTTGTGTCTTTTTTGGGCCCGCAATCGCTGATACAACCTATAACATAATATACAGTATAAACACAGACTTGGACATGGTATCATGTGCAAGACATGTTGGCGTGTGTGCTTATGCAGTGGTAAGATTACTTATTTAGAATTGATTAATTATCATAAGTATTGTAGTGAGCACCTTATGTCTGTCTGTGAAGTCTGCCTGTTGCTGAAATGCCAAAACATGTCTGCCCATTGACTGGTTTCCAATGAATTAAGAGAGAGTTTGCGCTTGATGGTGCATATTTCTGTTTATCATCAAAGTCTCCCTGTCTATCATTTGGAAGCAAAACAGCCTGTGTTGCTTTGGCCATTTAGGCATCTGGAAATAGAAGAAATAGATAACCTTGTTTGATGCCAACTGAAGACATACAAGAATGAACTGAAAAACTGAAAAAAGTATGGAATGTTTTTCCTGCCCCAGCTGGTGACTGATCTGTCTGTCTGCCTGTCTGTCTGTCTGTCTGCATGTCTGCCTGCCTGTCTGTCTGCCTGCCTGCCTGCCTGCCTGCCTGTCTGTTTGTCGGTCTGTCTGTCTGTCTGCCTGTTTGTCTGTCTGTCTGTCTGTCTGTCTGTCTGTCTGCCTGTCTGTCTGCCTGTCTGTCTGTCAGCTCTCCATCCAGCTGTGTCGTGTGAGTGACGGTGAGGAGGTGACTGTGCTCCACCTGAGCATCGAGGGCTTAGGGGCGGAGTTGAAGAAGCGCACCTTTGACATCCGAGCCGAGACCTTCCTGAGGGAGATCTGTTTGGCCTGCCCCGAGTACACAGGTGAGACACGGTCACTCACGCAAACGTGTACACACACATACACACACACACACACACACATATAAATGGTGTGTTGAGAAGGTCTGCATGCTTATGGAAAGATAAGATGCATATATTCAAGTATACACATTCACTGTCACTTGTTTATACACACTGACATGTCATCGCTTAATAGAGCATGCATTTGTGCATAACTGTGTGTGTGTATGTATGTGTGCACTTCTAGATGCTGAAGACAAACCTGTGCACCTCATAACAACATTAGACAACACGGAGGATGACCTGCTCATTTTGGAGTACACAAAGGTACTAACTCAGCTCTCACATGTGCAGTGGCACCTGGACACTCCATGTAGACCAGTGGTCCCCAAACTACGGCCCACGGGCCGGATACGGCCCGCCACCTCATTTTGGGTGTCCCCCCCCAAAACATGTCTGTGGTATATAGCATCTGGCCGGCACGGGAGTACGACATCGTATTTCTGGGACTTTCTGGGATAATTATTTCTATTTTTTATTTACTCTTCAAATGTTCATACAAATTCACAAAGTTCTCATCAGGTGCTTTTTGGCCAGCACATAAAACTCTCATAGTTTGAGAACTTTAAATTATTTGTAGGATATTGCTTGTTCACAACTTGAGCTGTGTATGCAAAGACACTGCTAATACTTTTGGGAATGCTAAAGTCTTTTTATTAGTATTATTTTATTTGAGCTACATTTTACATTGTATGATGGCAACATAAACACAGCTAACAATGGTATTACAACAGTCTACCTTAGTTGAATATTCCATTACATTTAATGTATTTATTGCAGTAGCCAATGATTAAATGTAATGGAATATTCAACTAAGGTAGACTGCTGTTGTTCACAGCACTAAGCTATTTATGGTTACTGATATACTCCGAGTCTCTGGCCCTCTCTTAGAGCCAGGCATAATGAGCTGGCCCTCGGAAGAAAAAGTTTGGGGACCACTGATGTAGACTATATGATCTAAATATAGTGTACTTAACCTACTTTTGTATTTTCTGTATTTGAGCTACCTGACCCTGTGATGTGGAACTGCATTGTCTGTGTTTAACTATTTGCATTTTTGAGTATTAAAAGAGTACATAGATCATACAGGATTGGGACAAACTGTTCTTCTGGATATAGTTAAGGATGTTCAGTATAATGGGCATTGTTTTGGTCCATTTGGGCCTGTAGCTATGGAGGGGTTGTAGTCTGCAGTGTGAGAGTTGTACAGTGAGCGGCATTTTTTCATGGTGCTGAGACTCGTGCCCTGTTGTCTGTCTGTCTGTCTGTTTCACACCATGTACTGTTCCTGCTGCAATATGGATGTTGAATCGGTTGTGTGTGTGTGTGTCTATCTACAGGCAGATAAGACCAGTCCAGAATTTAAGACTGTGTATAACAACACTGAACAGCTTGTAAAGGTGAGTGTATGTGTATGTGTTTGTGTGTGTGTGTGTGTGTCTGTGTGTGTTCATGTGTGTGAGATATATTTATGCACATATGAGTTAGCCGGTGTCAGTAGTCACAGTGATGTCACTTCCGATCAGGTGAACTTTTCATCTCTGGACGTGCACCTGTACACGGAGGCGCTGGTCAACACCGTGAACTTCCTGAGCAATCTGCTGCCCGCCTCGAGCCCGGAGCCAGCCCCACCCCCCGTTGAAGATGAGCAGGGAGAGGGGGATGAGGAGGAAGAAAAAGAACAGGAGAAGAAGGAGGGGTCAGCTGTGGTCAAAGCAGGTGTGATGCAGGACCTCTGGTGGAAAAACACAGCTAACTTTCATGCTTGAACTTTTTAAAAACTAATCATTTGGATTCTAATTTGATACTTGTTATAATTATGGTACTTAGCAGAATAGTTTTTTTCCCCAAAGTGGCTTGATGTATTAATAAATTACATTGTCATTAAAAATGATAAGCGAATAAATTACGTCTTCATAATAAATCCCTCTCACCGTGTTCCTCCTCTCTCTCCATCTCCCTGTTTCTCTCTATCCCCCTCTCCTCTGCAGTCTCTAAGAAGAGTAAGGGAGAGAATGGAGAGGTGGTGAACATGCACATCCGAGCAGATCTCTCCAGCCTGAAGGTCTTCATCCGTGGGGAGAAGGCTCGCATCGCAGAGATCCGCATTGAAGGTAGAACAGCATGACCCTCAGGGTGGGGTGTGTGTGGTGTGTGTGTGCATATGTGGTAGGTGATCACTGTGATGGTAAAGTGGTGACATTTGTATATGGGCTCTGGAGAGAGTGATGGAAGAGTAGTTTTGCCATTGTTTTTTAATGTGTGTGTGTGTGTGTGTGTGTGTGTGTCAGGGCTGGTGTCTGAGGTAGTAATGAAGAAGAAGGCAATGGAGGTCCAGGCCAACCTGAAGAACATCATCATTCTGGATTGTGACAAAGAAGCCCTCTATCAGAAGGTCACTTGAATTCTAATGATATATAGTATACAGTATACAAGATTACCTACACTGGCACACCTCTAAAAACACAAGTCTTTTCCTCCAACACAGTCACTACTAAATACTCACATTTTAGGGACAACTTTTTGTTGTATATCATTTTCATTTGTATTATTGTTTGAATTCCTCAGAGTTAGTACTTAACACTTTGTAGAGAGGCAGTCATTTGTGTGGATGTTTTGGTCTGTGTCAGAGGAGTTGATCAGTGCTTGGCCGGTGCTGTTTGATCCTGGATCATGATCATGGTGTGTGTGTGTGTGTGTGTGTGTGTGTGTGTGTGTAGGCGGTGTCCATAGCAGATAAGGAGGTGTTTGCCTTCCGGATGGTCAACTACACGGACGCCACGCAGGGCGACGCCTACAAGGACATGAGCTGCGTGGACACAGACATCAGCCTGACCGTGGGCTGCATCCAGCTGATCTTCCTCTACAAGTTCTTCTCCTCCATTCTGGTGAGTGAGAGACAGAGAGAGAGAGAGAAACAAATAATATTGTTTACGGTGATTTCTGAGGCCTCTGCCAGCAGTGCACTAGTCTCCAACACATGTAGGCTATCTACAGATAATTAAAAATGTGAGTGCACCTTCCAACACGGCACTTTCCCCAACGAAAAGTATCCAACAGTGGGCAAGTGTTTTCTGAGGGCTACCAAGTTAATAATAAACATTATAATACAGCTCTTCACAAAAGAGAGAGAGAGAGAGGTAGACGGGGGAGAGAGAGGTAGAGAGAGAGAGAGGGGTAGAGAGAGAGAGAGAGAGGTAGAGAGAGGTAGAGGTAGAGAGAGAGAGAGAGAGAGAGGTAGAGGTAGACGGGGGAGAGAGAGGTAGACGGGGGAGAGAGGTAGATAGAGAGAGAGAGGTAGAGAGAGAGAGACGAGTAGAGAGAGAGAGAGAGAGAGAGAGAGAGAATGTTGGTCAGGTGGTCTGGTACTAGTCATAATACTCCTCCTAATCTGAAATGTCTCTCTTCTTTTCTCATCCTCACTCTTCCCCTCCTCTTTTTTCTCCTCTCTCTTCCCCTCCTCTCCTCCTCCATCTTCCTATCTCTCCAGACCTTTGTGGATAACTTCCAGACGGCGAAGGCCGCCCTGGCGGAGGTGACGGCTCAGGCGGCGGAGAAGGCGGCGGTGGGCGTGCGGGAGCTGGCCGAGCGGAGCTCACGCATCTCGCTGGCCGTCCGCATCAACGCGCCCGTCCTCTTCCTGCCGCAGTCCTCCAGCTCGCCCAACGTCATCGTGGCCGACCTCGGGCGCGTGGTGGTCAGTAACGAGTTTGCCATGGAGTCCACCATGTCCCCGCTGCGCAAGGCCATCCCACCCGTCACCGATAACATGAAGGTGGAGCTCAGCCACCTGAAGATGTACAGGTCAGTTTTAGGCTGCCTCTGTCTAGAAGCCCAACAAGTCAGTCTTACTATATTATGTGGCTGTGCACATGTTTATGTCTATAATTAGAGTGTTTACATGTGAAATCAGCAAATATGTGTGTGTGTGTGTGTGTGTGTGTGTGTTTGTTTGTTTGTGTGTTTCTAATTTTTTGTGTGTCACGCAGGACTACATTTGCACATGGAAAGTTCCAGAATGAGGTGGAGCTCCTGAAGCCAGTGAATATGGACCTGACGATCAAGAGGAACCTCTCTGCTGCCTGGTACCACAAAATCCCAGACATCCAGATTGATGCTCACCTCCGACCCATGAGTGTAAGTCTGTCATTGTGTGTGTGTGTGTGTGTGTGTGTGTGCTTTGGAGCAGGTCTGTGTGCTCTATGCAGTTGCTGTAGTGCTTGTTAAGGTGTGTAGTATATGATCCCATTGTTGTGTGTGGTTGGCAGCTGGTGTTGAGTCAGGAGGACTTGGCAGTGGTATTACGGACTCTCAGTGAGAATCTCTCAGAAACAGCAAACGAGGAGTCAACCCCCTCAACTGCCCCTCCAGACAAGGCAGATACTACCTCAAATAAAGGTACACACACACACACACACACACACACACACACACACACACACAGACATAGTGTCTTGTATCATTAAAGGTATGTAGATGTATTTAGGATGACTAATTGTGTGTGTGTGTGTGTGTGTGTGTGTGTGTGTGTGTGTGTGTGTGTGTTTTCACAGAAAATACTGTGGTAATCTCCGCTGTGGTGGAGGCACAGCAGAGTGCCAAGCTGGAGACCAAACTCAAGCTGGACTTCAAATTCGACTCCCTGACTCTACTGTTGTACAGTCCAGCTGAGGTGTGTGTGTGTGTGTGCGCGTTCGTGTGTGTGTGTGTGTGTGGTTCCCGGGTTGACTGTGTGATTGTATGTCACCTGGGTGGTACAGGAATACAGGCTCTGTGCCTTTATTTCTGTGCCTTGAATGTGTGAGTATGCCTTATGTTCGTTTATAATTCTGTGTGTGTGTGTGTGTGTGTGTGTGTGTGTGTGTGTGTGTGTGTGTGTAGACTCCACAGCAGGGTGCGCGTGAGCCGCGTCTGATGCTGGCTGAGTTCACGCTGGGCTCCATTCACACCCAGCTGCTGCAGCTGTCCGACGGAGCCATGAACGCCACCGTCCGCCTGTCCGAGTGCCTGCTGGACGACAAGAGAAGCCACATCAAGAGTGTCACCTCCAGGTACTCACACACACGCACACTCACACACACACACTCACACGCACACTCACTCACACACACTCACACACACACACACACGCACACTCACACACACTCACACACACACGCACACTCACACACTCATAAAAGAAGATTCATGAATAGTCAGCACACACACATAACATTTATTTGTGTGTGTCTGTCTGTCTGTCTGTGTGTGTCTGTGTCTGTGTGTTTGTGTTCTTTCAATGTACATTGTGTCCATGATTGTGTTGAACCCCTTTGTGTGCGTGTGAGCGTGTGTGTGTACGTGTGTGTGCGTGTGTTTGTGTTTTTTTTCAATGTACATTGTGTCTCCATGATTGTGTTGAGCCCCTTTGTGTGCGTGTGAGCGTGTGTGTGTACGTGTGTGCGTGTGTTTGTGTTTTTTTTCAATGTACATTGTAGGGGTGTAACGGTTCATGTATTTGTATTGAACCGAAACGGTACGGGCGTCACGGTTCGGTGCATGAATTTACACGGAGAATACACGGTATAAAAATACATAAAACTTGTGTGCGGATTAATTAATGTCATGCGCAATTACTGTTAAGTAGCGAGAGTTACGGGAGTTCTTTAGCGACACCTAACGCTAATCTGTAGCCTCGCCTTAGCTCTGAAGCTCTGATTGGCGCCTATGTTTTTTTTGTCAGGTCGTCGGTCGAGTCCGTCAGTCATTAGCAGCACTAAGGTTAGACCCACAAGAGTTAGAGGATCCGCTGGTCTCTTTAAGATCGCGAGTTTGAGAACTTCAGTTACAGTAACGTTAGTACAGGCGAAAGAGTGGTGGATAAGATGAAACTGTGTGTCGGCGTTGTTCAGCAGTTGTTGGGTATGTGAGTGGAAAAAATGCTACACATATTCGAAGCCATCACCCAGATGATGTAGGCTACCAATCACTGAAACGAGGGGAAAAAACTTCCCCTGCGCTTCAGCAGCCTTTGGATACACATACAAATAGGGCCAAAACCTATGGCTTAAATTAAATGATTTCGTAATGACAGAAAGCTATGTAAATCGCGTGGTAATTACCTTTATGTTGGGGTAACTTGTAACTTCTCACATGAGGAGCTGGTAGTGTTAAGTGCATAGACAGTAAAATAAAGTGACAACGCTAACCAGGCTAATAAACAAACCATGCTACGGTGAGTTAACGTCAAAGGGCAAAGTCACGTGACTTCTAGTTGTAGGCCTAGTCTGTTTATGAAATGAAAGGAGCAATTTCGTTTTTTAAAAAAAAGGCAAAATAGTGTGATATTTTCACAGTTAGTAGGCTAGATTATTACTTTACACACAATAAAAAAATTGTAGACCCTTCAATATACAACTAAACACAGATGTTTCATTTTTCTATGTAATTTGCACTTTCAGAAATAAGAGATGCTGTAGGCCTATTTTCAGTTTTATAGCTGATTGTCTTATTTTGTTTACAAGTTACAGATGGAGTCTGGGTACTTATTGTACTGTTTAGCCTACATCTTACACACTTCAGGCTGTTGCAGATAGCTCAGGGAAGAGACTGTATGACACTAGGTGGTACAGCCTGAGACATGTACAAAAAAAATGCTTTCTGCATTTTTGTTTTGCTTTTCCCTCCATTGTACCGAACTCGTACCGAACCGTGATGTCCGAACCGAGGTATGAACCGAACCGTGACTTCTGTGTACCGTTACACCCCTAGGACATTGTGTCTCCATGATTGTGTTGAGCCCCTTTTTGTGTGTGCGTGTGTGTGTGCGCATGTGTGTGCGTGTGTTTGTGTTTTTTTTCAATGTACATTGTGTCTCCATGATTGTGTTGAGCCCCTTTTTGTGTGTGTGTGTGTGTGTGTGCGCGTGTGTGTGCGCGTGTGTGTGTGCGCGTGTGTGTGCGCGTGTGTGTGTGCGCGTGTGTGTGTGCGCGTGTGTGCGTGCGTGCGTGCGTGCGTGCGTGTGTGTGTGTGTGTGTGTGTGTGTGTGTGTGTGTGTGTGTGTGTGTGTGTGTGTAGGATGATGGCCCAGAGTCCGGGCGCTGAGAAGAGCGTGATGCTGGTGTTGAGCTACCGCGCGGGGCGGGAGGGCACCAGCCTGCAGGTGGCGCTGCAGGACTTGTACCTGTGCGCCAGCATGGAGTTCCTGCAGACTGTGGCCAACGTCTTCCTGGAGGCATTGGCCAACGGCCGGCCAGCCGCTCCGCGCAACGGTCGCCCCACCAACGCCAGCTCAAGTGCTACCTCCACCAAAGACACCGGTCAGTAGCGCAGATGGGGTACTGCTGGGGTTGGCCTTTGGGTTTGAGTCTGTGCTGTGTTCATATGCATAAGCTTCTGGACTGGTGTTTGTGTGAAACATGCATATATATCCTAACGTTATCTCAGAGATGTGTTTTTGTGTGTGTTTATGTCTGTGTCTGTGTGTGACTATGCTTAAATGTAAATCGAGTTAATCGAATGTAAATTAAAGGTGCTCTAAGCGATGTTGGGTAACGTCACTTCTGTTGACGTTCAAACAAAACAGAGAGGTAGCTCGCTACTCCCTCCCCCTCCCTCCCATGCAACTGAAACTCTCCTAAACCCGCATGTCGTCGGTGATTGGCTGGAACAGTTTGTTATGTTTTTATGGTCCAAGTTGGACCAGGTTGTTTTTTGTTTTTCCATTTTTGGAGCCTGGCCTGTCCACAGAGATCAAATTTTTTTACAGTGTATTCAGGGCACAGGCAATTATCGGATGTTGAGGTGATGTTTGCAAAAAAATTTTTTAGCTTAGAAACCAAATAACATCACTTAGAGCGCCTTTAAATAGATGTCATACTGTCCATGCATGTATGAATATTTGTTTTGCTTGATTTAATGTATGTGAATGAATGTGATATGTGTGTTGATATCTGTTTCTGTGTGTGTGGGAATATGTGGGTGTGTTGATAGTTCATGTGTCCATACAGCATGTGATGACCCTAGTGTGTGTGTGTGTGTCTGTCCAGTCCCCGCTCAGCCGTCCACAGTGCTACGGAACACCTACAGCGTCATGGTCAAGAACCCTGAGGTCGTGTTCGTGGCTGACCTCACCCGTCCCGATGCGCCGGCCCTCGTCATGACGACGCAGGTGGAGGCGGAGTATCAAGACGGGCCAGACGGCCAGCGGCTGACAGCGGTCGTGCGCGACCTGAAGGTCACAGCCTGCCCGTTTCTGCGGCAACAGCGGAAGCCCAACCATGTGACCACCGTACTACAGCCCTGCGAGCTCTTCTTCAACCTCCACATGCCCACCAGCCAGCCGCAGAGCATGGAGCTCAGCATCAGCGCACTCACACTTAAGGTGAACACACACACACACACACACACACACACACACACACACTAGCCAGCCGCAGAGCATGGAGCTCAGCATCAGCGCACTCACACTTAAGGTGAAACACACACACACACACACTAGCCAGCCGCAGAGCATGGAGCTCAGCATCAGCGCACTCACACTTAAGGTGAACACACACACACACACACACTAGCCAGCCGCAGAGCATGGAGCTCAGCATCAGCGCACTCACACTTAAGGTGAACACACACACACACACACACACACACACACACACACACACACACTAGCCATCCGCAGAGCATGGAGCTCAGCATCAGCGCACTCACACTTAAAGTGAACACACACACACACACACACACACACACACACACACACACACACACACACACACACACTAGCCAGCCGCAGAGCATGGAGCTCAGCATCAGCGCACTCACACTTAAGGTGAACACACACACACACACACACACACACACACACACACACACACACACTATCCAGCCGCAGAGCATGGATCTCAGCATCAGGGTGCTTAAGGTGAGCACACACACACACATAAACACACTCATGCAACCCCTTCACAGCATGTACAGCTGGACAAGCTCCCCCTAGCAGCCTCCGCTCACTAGAGGGTGACAATTTTTCGGGACTCCCGCGGGTCACGGTATTCCCGCGGGTTTCCTGCAGTACGAGAGTAAATTTCACTGTTGGTAAAGTGATTGGGACGGGACAGGAAATAATAATCGGGAGCTAGCGGGAAGCCAGGGAAAAAATGACGCTGCAATATAGTGAGTGCGCCCAAAGACGTGAGGCTTTTCGTTTTAGAAAAGAGAACCAATTACAACCCACAATACGTTTGTTGTTGATTGGTAGCCTATCAGAGCAAGACAAAGCAGCTGCCCTGTTCACAATCAATCAGCTTCAGCAACTAGGCCCTAGGTCTAAGGTGAAATGGATGCAAAGAAACAGTTACAGGCGAAAGTGTCAGCAAAGGACAGCTCTATTCAATTGCACGAGCTGTCCGGGAAAGCGATTCTCGTTGAGTTTAATGCGTCATGCAATGTTGGGGCATGGCACCTCGACGATCGCATTTCTCAATATATTTATCGCATAACCCTGGCGGAACACAAAAAATAGTTTTGTTTACCCATATGCTTCGCTGGTTTAACGTGATGAGAACGGTGCAAACTTAACTGATGGGATGAGATCTACAATTCTGACTATGAAATGATTCAAGCATAGCCTACAGCAAAGTCCTGTAAAATATGTGATTTTAATGTAGCCCAAAATGATCGGCTATTAAAGAAAAGTTAGACAAGGCTTTCTGCCCTACCAAAATGTATGGTCACCGCACGCACGCTACTGGGTAGCCTAACAGTCGAAACTTTAGACATCAACATAGGGAGCGAGACGGGATTCGGGAGTCTTTCTCTCGGGATTTTGCGGGACAGAATTTTTTTGGGGGGGCTGTCACGTGATCGGGATATGACGGGAGTATTTGTGCGGGCTCGGGATGGGACGGGAGTGAAAATTGATTCCCGTGTCATCCTCTACCGCTCACCTCAGTACAGGGGACGAGCCCTAGTGGCTGCAGCAGGAGCTCATTTGCCGTCTGCCCTCTGCAGGTGTCCCCCATCATCATCAACACGGTCATCACCATCCAGTCGGCGCTGACCCCTGCACCCGAGGGAGGAGAAGGGGACGAGAAGGAGAGCCCCATGCCCCCTGACCTCTGGGAGCACCGCGACCTGCGCCAGCTCAAGCTCTGGTTCCTGGAGGAGGAGGGCGAGGAGGACGCCCATTCGCTGGCGCCGCTGGTGCCCCAGGGCGACACCCTCAAGCTGGGCATCGACGCCATCTGCCTGACCCTGGAGGCCGGCGTGGGCCACAGGACGGTGCCCATGCTGCTCGCCAAGGCGTCGTTCCACGGGGACGCCAAGAACCTCAGCACGCTCATCAACCTACACAGCACCCTCAACTTGGAGGTGATCTACTGCACTGAAAACACACTCACATATTGCTATGAGATAGCATTATGTGTTACGTGATCGCCTCAGGCATAGCTGTAAAGTGTGTGTTTGTGTTTGTGTGTGTGTGTGTGTGTGTGTGTGTGTGTGCATTATACTGTAGGTGCATTACTACAATGAGATTATGGGTGTATGGGAGCCACTGCTGGAGCCTCTGGAAGATGAAACCTCAGATGGATTCAGACCCTGGAGCCTTGAGCTGAAGGTAATACACACCAAACAGCTAAACACACACACACACACACACACACACACACATATATATATATATATATACTAGGGGTGTAACGGTTCATGTATTTGTATTGAACCGAAACGGTACGGGCGTCACGGTTCGGTGCATGAATTTACACGGAGAATACACGGTATAAAAATACATAAAACTTGTGTGCGGATTAATTAATGTCATGCGCAATTACTGTTAAGTAGCGAGAGTTACGGGAGTTCTTTAGCGACACCTAACGCTAATCTGTAGCCTCGCCTTAGCTCTGAAGCTCTGATTGGCGCCTATGTTTTTTTTGTCAGGTCGTCGGTCGAGTCCGTCAGTCATTAGCAGCACTAAGGTTAGACCCACAAGAGTTAGAGGATCCGCTGATCTCTTTAAGATCGCGAGTTTGAGAACTTCAGTTACAGTAACGTTAGTACAGGCGAAAGAGTGGTGGATAAGATGAAACTGTGTGTCGGCGTTGTTCAGCAGTTGTTGGGTATGTGAGTGGAAAAAATGCTACACATATTCGAAGCCATCACCCAGATGATGTAGGCTACCAATCACTGAAACGAGGGGAAAAAACTTCCCCTGCGCTTCAGCAGCCTTTGGATACACATACAAATAGGGCCAAAACCTATGGCTTAAATTAAATGATTTTGTAATGACAGAAAGCTATGTAAATCGCGTGGTAATTACCTTTATGTTGGGGTAACTTGTAACTTCTCACATGAGGAGCTGGTAGTGTTAAGTGCATAGACAGTAAAATAAAGTGACAACGCTAACCAGGCTAATAAACAAACCATGCTACGGTGAGTTAACGTCAAAGGGCAAAGTCACGTGACTTCTAGTTGTAGGCCTAGTCTGTTTATGAAATGAAAGGAGCAATTTCGTTTTTTAAAAAAAAAGACAAAATAGTGTGATATTTTCACAGTTAGTAGGCTAGATTATTACTTTACACACAATAAAAAAATTGTAGACCCTTCCATATACAACTAAACACAGATGTTTCATTTTTCTATGTAATTTGCACTTTCAGAAATAAGAGATGCTGTAGGCCTATTTTCAGTTTTATAGCTGATTGTCTTATTTTGTTTACAAGTTACAGATGGAGTCTGGGTACTTATTGTACTGTTTAGCCTACATCTTACACACTTCAGGCTGTTGCAGATAGCTCAGGGAAGAGACTGTATGACACTAGGTGGTACAGCCTGAGACATGTACAAAAAAAATGCTTTCTGCATTTTTGTTTTGCTTTTCCCTCCATTGTACCGAACTCGTACCGAACCGTGATGTCCGAACCGAGGTATGAACCGAACCGTGACTTCTGTGTACCGTTACACCCCTAATATATACACACACACACACACACACACACACACACACACACACACACACACACACACACACACACACACACACACACACACACACACACATACACATACACATACACATACACATACACAAATACGCACATACGCACATTCTGAATGTTTTTAACTCTGTCCTACCAGATGAAGAAGAAGCCCTTGAAGCATTCTGGGATAGCGGATGAAGTGGACTTCTCTGTGCCTGACTATAAAACGGTCATCAGCGTCAGCAGTAAAGACCAACTCAACATCATGTTGTCCAAGTGCGGCCTCAACATGCTGAGCAACCTGGGCATGGTAGGAGGCAACACTACACAGTACACAACATCACTGACCAGTAGTGTGCAGGAGAAATGACTGAAATCTGAAGTGTGTGTGCGTTGTGTGTGCGTTGTGTGCGCGTTGTGTGTGCGTTGTGTGTGCGTTTGTGTGTGTGCGTGTGTGTGTCTGTGTCCCGTTGTGTGTGTGTGTGTGTGTGTGTGTGTGTGTCCCGTTGTGTGTGTGTGTGTGTGTGTGTGTGTGTCCCGTTGTGTGTGTGTGCAGGCTTTTGCTGCGGCCACCCAAACGGCTGAGAGTTTCCAGCGCGATCAGGCTCCACTGGTTCTGAAGAATCGCCTGGGTGTGGCCCTGTCCGTGCTGCTCAGCGACATGTTTGTCCGTCTGGTACCCGAGACCCACGGCGACACCGTGTCTCTCAACCGCTCCAAGTCCACTGACCGGCGCGTGGAGCTGCTGGACGGACAGAATCTCTTCATGGACTTCGCCTCGGACCAGTTCTCGGCCATGACCAGTCTCAACGCCAAGAACTACTACATCCAGCCCAGTAAGCCACAGCACCTCACACACACACACACACACACGTCATACTGTCTACCATGAATAGGGACTGCAGGTCTACACATCAGCTGGAGCCAGTGCATTTGCATTTACCCCCCAGACATGCCCCCAGTTAAAGCTGCAGTTGGCAAGTTCTATTTCGTTTCTCCTGACCGCCAGAGGCGATGCTTTCAGCACATGGATATTCATCACACGAACGTGCAGGTCGAGTATTAGTAACAACAAAGTCACCTGTGACCTGGGTGACGTCATCGATGTGCGCCAGCACAAAAGAGAGGTCGACCCAGGAAGTGACCTTGAATCTTCTCGCGATTGACGCAGGATTGCAGTTGTTGGACTAACACGCTGAAGTTTCGCTACCCACAGAGGTTGGAGCTGTGACCAGCTGGTTCACCCTCCTAGAGACTACGTTAGTCTACATTATAATTATTCAAAACGTTAAAGCCATTCGTTGATACCTTGCTTCGCGCTGAGTGGCCTCGCTCGGGGAGCGTTGAGTTCTGCGAGGCGGTGTTTCTCGCCGCGGACTCGCGGGCGGAGGTTTTCAATGGCTAGCTCTCCGGTTCAATTAAGGTAAGTTATACGTTTATTACGACTTGTTGGTGATTTGTTTCGCTGCAGTCAACGGGTGTCGCCAACGGTGTTTCTCGCCGTAGACATTGTTTTCTTTTCTCAGTTGCCTGTTACAGGCGAGTCGTGGCAAAGTGCGCCATTTAAATTAAGTTGTGTGTATATATGTTTGGCAGCGTGATATTCGCTCCGGTAAAGGGACAAAGCCAACATAATTTATAGATTGTTTAAGTTAAACATCTTGCAGAGATTGTTATTGTTTACAGCTGTCAGAGCCAGGGTGCACTCACCGGTGGCTACAGCTTTATCTTTGATCAGCCTGGTGTTCTCCCGCCTAGCTACATAGGGCACTTTGCTGGACATGCACTCGTCCTGTGCCGGTTGTCGGGCCCCCCTCGAGCCAGAGGATGGCCACACGGTATGCCCCTCTTGCCTGGGGGTTGAACACCTGAGGCAAGGGCTGACTGAAGAGGCATGCATGAATTGCATTTGCCTCAGTGTGGCAGCGCGGTCAGCTAGGCTAGCCCAGGTGGATCAGCGGCCCGGTACTTCCCATGGCAGTGGGGGGCAAGAGGTGGCGCCAGCCATGAGACCTGGCAAGCGCCAACACGGGGCTTCACACACAGCCTCTAGAGGTAAGAAGCAGAAGGCCGACTTAGCTTCTAAGGTGGAGAAGATGGCTGAGGAGTTTGAGCAGATCAAGACTCTGCTCACCGCCTTACGACCACCGGTGTTGAGTGCGCAGGGCAGCAGTGTTCTCGCTGAAACCCCTTTAGCCTGGCAGGATGAGCTATCTCCGCCGTCATTGTCACCGGCGGTCAGGGCCCAGGGCCAGGACGAGCTTTCTATCAGGGCTTCAGAGAGCTTAGAGTTGGGTGAACCTGAGCCGCACGAATCTGCCTCTCGTGACTCTCAGACCAGCTCCCACGCCGCCAGTCAGAGTACAGGGGCAGTGTCAGAGGCTGGTCAACCTTCGATTCAGCCAGCTTTGAAGGCAGCGTTAGCCCGTTTGGGACTGGATGCGGCGCCAGCCGCCGTGCCTAGGCAGAATGCCTTTTTTAGGGACTCCACGCATCCCTCCACATTGGCGGTGCCGCCCTCGGCCCTGTATATTGAAGAGCTGCAGAGGTGCTGGGCAGACCCTAGACGGCTTTCCCATCTCCCCAGGGACTGCAGGGAGCTAGCGACCATGCAGGGCGCACACGCCTATGGTCTGCAGAGCATGCCGAACATAGAGCCATCAATGGCAGCCCTGGTTCTGTCTCCCAATGAGGCTCTTAGGCCTGATGCCCGTTGCCCCCGGGCACAGTGCCGTGTCACGGATGACTTGATTGTCAGGAGCTATGACACGGCAGCACGTATGGGACGCATTGGTAATTCGATGTCCCACCTGATGCTGGCCCTCGCCCAGACGTCACAGGGGGCGGACGAGACATCGTCTCAGGAGCTGAGTGACGCGTCACTCCAGGCCCTCGCCTACATGACCAGAGAACTTGGTAGGCTAATGGCATATTTAACCCTCGCCCGCCGCCAAATATGGCTGGCCCAGTCTCCGCTAGCAGAGCCTGACAGAAGGGTACTTCGCTCTCTCCCTGTCCTCCCTGGGGAGTTGTTTGGTCAGGCCGCACAGCAGGCCCTTGATAGGAGTGTACAGGTAGTACAGGCAAGACAGCAGTTTGCCAGTCTCCGTCGGGTGAGCCAGCCCAGGCACAGGCCTCCAACCTCAAGGGGGCCGGCGCCAGCGCTTGCACCATGGCCAGCTGCCCGCCAGGAGCCACAGCGGATGTATGACTTTCGTCGCTCCACCACCTCCCGCACTCGCGGCCCTGCACAGGACACCAGAGCCGATGCACGTCGCCCCTCTAGAGACCAGAGGGGGCGGGCGGGCAGACGGTGACAGCTTCACACCGGCGGTCAGCAGTTTTTCCAGCCAGCAGCTCGAACGCTGGAAGACATTAACATCAGACCCCTGGGTGCTGGCAACCCTGTCAGGGGGCTACAGCATCCAATTTCGACGCTGACCGCCAAGCTTCAGAGGGGTCAAGACCACCATCGTGAGCAACCCAGGGAAGGCCCTAGCCCAGAGACAGGAGATCAACGCTCTCTTAGAAAAGGGGGCCATTACGCCAGTCGACAGGCAGACACAAGAACGTGTCAACGTATTTCATTATTCCCAAGAAGGACGACGGTCTCCGCCCGATTCTAGACCTGAGATCTCTCAATGCCCACCTCAAGGTCCTGAAATTCCGTATGCTGCGCACTGTGGAAGTTCTCCAGAGCATTCAGGGGGGCGACTGGTTCACAACCATCGACCTGAAGGATGCATACTTTCATGTGCCGATTGCACCACATCACAGGCAGTTCCTTCGGTTTGCCTTCGAGGGACGGGCGTACCAGTTCTGCGTCCTACCTTTTGGCATTGCGCTGGCGCCTCGTGTGTTCACCAGGTGTATAGCAGCGGCATTGGGTCCATTGCAGGCACAGGGAATACGTATTCTGCCCTACCTCGACGATTGGCTGACCTGCTCCCAGTCAGAGGCCCAGGCCCACATAGATGCCGCTGCAGTGGTCGCGCATATCTCAGCGCTAGGGCTCAGGGTCAACCACCAGAAGAGCTCTTTGGTGCCCAGTCAGGAGACCGTGTTCTTAGGCATAGAGTTAGATTCACGGACAATGAGGGGAACCCCCTCCCAGAGGAGGGTTCGCAATGTCCGCCAGCTGATTGGCCGCTTCAGAGAGGGCAGGTCACTGACTCTGAGAACATTCCAACAGTTGGTTGGCATACTCACTGCTGCCTCATCCCTGGTCCCACTGGACCTTTTATCGCTTCGGCCACTTCAAAGGTGGCTGAACAACCTCCACCTTCATCCGGCGCAGCATGGGCACAGGCTAGTGAAGGTCACGCCCAGCTGCAGACGGCTCCTCTGACCATGGAGGAGGAGGGGGTACCTGACACAGGGGGTTCCCTTAGGCTCTATCCTTTCCCGGAGGGAGGTCATCGCCACGGATGCTTCCCAGGAAGGGTGGGGTGCAGTCTGGCAGTGCCGTACAGTCAGAGGCCGCTGGAGTCCACAAATGTGCTAGAACTACAGGCGGTGTTGCTCGGCCTAAAACACTTCCTCCCAGACGTGGCTGGCAGACACGTACTGGTGAGGACAGACAATACAACAGTTGTGTACTACGTCAACCATCAGGGAGGCACCAGGTCTCTGCAGTGCTTGGGAGTAGCCCAGCAGCTCTTGCTGTGGGCCCATCAACACCTTTTGAGTCTGCGGGCTATGTATCTGCCAGGCACTGCCAACAGAGCCGCAGATCTCTTGTCCCGTCAGAACCCCGACCCAGGGGAATGGAGGCTCCACCCTGCGGTAGTACAGACCATCTGGGAGTGTTATGGCAGGGCGGAGGTGGACCTCTTCGCCTGTCAGGAGTCGACACACTGCCCCCTCTGGTTCAGCCTCTCCGGCCCGAGTCCCTTGGGCCAGGACACACTAGCACATGCATGGCCGAGACAACAGCTGTATGCATTCCCCCCTCTGCCGTTGATCCTGCCCACCCTGCACAGGATTACAGTGGAACACCACGAGCTGCTCCTGATCGCCCCTCGGTGGCCAGGGAGAGTTTGGTTTCCCAAGTTGCTGCAGCTGCTCGACGGAGAACGCTGGGGTCTTCCAGTGAGGAAGGACCTTCTGTCACAGCTGGGTGGTCAGATATGGCACCCGGATCCAGCTCGGCTGCAACTCTGGGTTTGGCCACTGAAGGACCGGACCCTCTGCTAGGGCTCTGTGAACCAGCAGTGGTCAGCACCATTAATAGCTCTCGGGCACCCTCCACCAATGCCCTCTACGCAAGTAGCTGGAGAATTTTTTCTGAATGGTGCCAAGCGCAGGGACAGGGGCCGACAGGCTGTCCCCTGCCAACCATCCTGCAGTTCCTTCAGTCACTTTTCGACAGGGGACTTACACCATCTACCATCAAGGTGTATGCGGCTGCCATCTCGGCGCAGCATAGCAGAATTGAGGGGAGGACGGTAGGGTCCCATGCCTTGGTGACCCGTTTCCTGAAGGGCGCTCTCCGGTTGAGACCCCCCCGCCCGAGCCAGGTGCCCTTTTGGGATCTCCCTCTGGTGTTGCAGGCTCTCTGCAGAGCACCATTCGAACCTTTGAGGACGGCAGACATCAGCTGGCTCTCCTTGAAGACAGCCTTTCTCCTCGCCATAACGTCAGCAAGGCGAGTCGGGGAACTGCATGCACTTCAGCGGGAATTGCCTGCAGTGGCATCCTGGAGGCAGTGGGGTCACTCTATGGCCGAATCCCTCCTTCCTTCCGAAGACCCTCTCTTCCACATTTGTCAACCAGCCTCTTAGCCTGGCAGCTTTCGAGACCGCTCAGGGTGGAGGGTCAGACTTGAGTGCAGAGCTTTTATGTCTAGTGCGCGCCCTCAGGAGGTACGTCACAAATACAGAGGGATTCCGCCAGTGTGATGCCCTGTTTGTCTGCCATACAGGGCCAAGGAGGGGTCAGGCACTCTCCAAGCAGAGACTGTCTAGGTGGATAGTGGACGCCATTCTGCATGCCTACAGGCAGAGTGACTCCCCAGTCCCTCAGCCGGTCCGGGCACACTCCACAAGGAGTGTAGCAACCTCGTGGGCTTCGCTGAGGGGCGTGCCCCTTTCTGATATATGCAGAGCAGCCTCCTGGGCATCAGGCTGCACTTTCACAAGGTTCTACAGGGTCAATGTTGTCCCCCATAACCCTCTGGCAACAGCAGTGCTCCCAAGCTCGTCAAAGCATCTCTAGAGATGGGTAGGCACTCCTCATGACTTTGTTGGTACTAGTCAACCATGTGCTGAAAGCACCGCCTCTGGCGGTCAGGAGAAACGAAATAGAACGAGGGTTATGCATATAACCACGGTTCTATGAGTTTCGGATGACCGCCAGAGCTTGGCCGTCACTCGGAGGGAACACGAGAAGATTGCCATGAGGTCACTTCCTGGGTCGACCTCTCTTTTGTGCTGCCGCTCATCGATGACGTCACCCAGGTCACAGGTGACTTTGTTGTTACTAATACTCGACCTGCACGTTCGTGTGATGAATATCCATGTGCTGAAAGCACCGGTCATCCGAAACTCATAGAACCGTGGTTATATGCATAACCCTCGTTTTTTTGGATCATATTCACTGAAACAGACACTATGCTCCGACAGAACAACATAAATCAGCCGGTTTAAAAAAAAACCAAAAAAAACCTGCACTTCTACCTCTGCCTAAAGCCTGTTATTTGTTTTGCAAAAATCCACAGCTGCCGGTCTTCTGGTCCAATCAGAGCAGGGCTGTGTGAGATCTGACTGTCAATCACAGTCTGGTGCAGTCTGGTGCGCACTGATGAGTACAAACTCGATGAGAGGGTGCTCAGTGGTAGTGGGGGAGGGGCATGAGAGTTGTAAACATTCAAAATTTTGGCTAAGTCCCCTCTCTATGCACTATGAATAATCTCAAAAAGAAATCATGGAATGGAATCATGGACACCATTACACAGGAGGGTTAGCTTCAGTTTTGTGTGATTGGCTTCATTATCTGACCTAATCTTTGGTACCCTTCAGCTCCAGTTGGCCACTCAGAAGCGAGCATCATCCCGCTCATCAAGGTGGGCCGGGGCATGTACAGCGTGCTGCACAACGAGTCCCACGTCACGCGCTTCTTCGTCTGTCAGATCTACTCCGTAGAGGGAAGCAAGTACGTCAAGATCCGCTCGCCCTTCCAGGTAGGTGCTGTGCTTGAAGCACTAGTCAGAGAATATACACAACTGCACGCCACAACAGTACAGGTAGAACCTGGTAGAGCCAGATAGAACCTGCTCTTCCTAGAATCCGGAACTCTAGCACAGTGAAAAGTACAGTGGGGAATGGGGATATCTACTCCTTAAGGAGCCAGCCTAGCAGCCATGACTAGTGTGGTTTACATGCGCTATTCTGCTGTTGGTGTTTGTGTTGGTGTATCGGTGCTGGTGTATGGAGCTCTGAATACGAGTGCATGTTGTGTCTAGATCATAAACCACAGCACGGTGTCCTTCAGAGTGTTTGAGGGCTCCACCTGCCTCGGAACCTCTCTTCCCACAGAGGAGTTCTGTGTTCCGCTGGGCTCCTACAGGTCAGTTTTACACACACACGCACACACACACACACACACACACACACACACACACACACACACACACAATAGTAGATCTCCAGCAGAGTGCTTATGCTCACTGCCCTAATATACGCGAAACCTGATTTACATTTACATATGGTAGACGTGTGTATATAGTGTGTGTGTGTGTATGTGTATTTCAGGGCACAGTTAAGTCTCCAGCCCGTGAATGCTGTGGAGGGGGCTGAGGCAGAATATGGGCCGTCTGAAGGTTTCAGCTACGAAACGGTCACTAGTCAACCTGGCGAGTGTGTGGAGCAGGCATGCAGTCACCTCCGGGACAGTGAGTGTGTGTTCAAGGTCAACATGGTTGCCATGAGGGACACGGTGACCTTACACAGCACCGAGGAGAACTTTGACCCGCCCTACGTCCTGCATCTGTGGCCCAGCGTCCAGCTGAGGAATCTGCTGCCTTACCCCATCACATACTGCCTACAGGTACACACACACACACACACACACACACACACACACACACACACACACACACACACACACACACACACACACACACACACACACACACACACACACACACACACACACACACACACACACACACAGGGTATGTGCAGGGGGTATAGCTCAGTGGTAGAGCATTTGACTGCAGATCAAAAGGTCCCAGGTTCATATCCTGGTGCCCCCTTAAACATGCTCACAAGCTGGGTTCTGCAACAGCTGTGTGCCGAACTGTTGTGGTGTTGGTGGTATAGTGGTTAGCATAGCTGCCTTCCAGGCAGTTGACCCGGGTTCGATTCCCGGCCAACGCTGTACTCTCTCTTTTCGTGGGGCAGCTGTGGCCTACTGCCGGTTCGGACTTGTAACCGGAGGGTTGCCGGTTCTAACCCCGACCAGTAGGCACGGCTGAAGTGCCCCTGAGCAAGGCACCTAACCCCTCACTGCTCCTCGAGCACCGCTGTTGTTGCAGGCAGCTCACTGCGCCGGGATTAGTGTGTGTTCACTATGTGTTGAGTGTGTTTCACTAATTCACGGATTGGGATAAATGCAGAGACCAAATTTCCCTCATGGGATCAAAAGAGTATATATACTAATATACTACACACACACACACACACACACACACACACACACACACACACACACACACACACACGTCATACTGTCTACCATGAATACGCATGCATATAGACTCTCTGTCAAACCACCGTGTGTTCCCCTTTGATTGACAGGGCACTACCATCTCCACCCCCGCCGTGCTGGAGGCGGGCCACTCCTGCCAGCTGCACACAGCCCTATTGGACCAGCACACGGTGGAGCTCCGCCTCCTCGACTACATGCAGCAGGATTGGGTGGCCCAGTACAGTCTCCGCAGCGGCCAGGACGAGATCAGCTTCCTGACGTTCAGCTCGCTGAGCGCGAGCGAGGAGGGCGCCGAGCTGGACGTGGGCGTCCACGTGCGCTACGAGGCCGGCCAGGCCATGCTGGCGCTGCACTCCCCCTACTGGATGGTCAACAAAACGGGCCGCCTGCTGCAGTACAAGTCCGACGACGTCCACCACAAACACCCCAAAGACTACAGCTCCCCCCTGCTCTTCTCCTTCAAGCCCAGGAACTTCTTTCAAAACAACAAGGTCAGAACTGCGCTTCTCCACTAGTACACATACGCTCCCACATGTTCATCCATTCATTCAAATCAAACACGTATCACTGTAACGCCTGCAGTAGCCCAGGGGCATTTGTTTTCTCAGTTGAGTGCGGAAACCACCTACAGAAGCGTGTGTGTCTCTGTCCATCTGACTCAGCTCTTCTCTACTCTCTCTCTCTCTCTCTCTCTCTCTCTCTCAGGTGCGCTTGATGATCTCAGACAGTGAACTGTCAGACGAGTTCTCCATCGACACCGTTGGCAGCTATGGTGATGTGAAATGCAAAGGTCGCTTGAAAGATTATCTGGTGAGTAGTTTAGTTTGTTTGTGTGTGTCTGTATTTGTAAACATTAGTGAGTGATTACTGTATGCCCGTAAATGAGTGCACCTAGGGTATTGAATTGAACTTTTTAAAAGCCTTCAGTTACAGGTGACAGAAAATCCAACTGTGGTGCTTGTGTATGTCACACGTGCTGGTGTCTGTTGTGTGTCAGGTTGGGGTGAAGATTGACGCCACCAGCTTCAGTCTGACGCGTGTGGTGACGTTCGTACCCTTCTACGTGCTGGAGAACCACACCAGACACCTGATCAGCGTGTGTGAGGAAGGCCACGAGCAGTGGACTGAGGCACCGCCACTGCAGGTGCGTGTGTGTGTGTGAGAGAGAGAGTGTGTTAATGAAATACATGCAAATGGATGGTGCAACAGATAAGTAACTGACGTCTATGCCTATCTCTCTCTGTCTCTCTCTTTCTCTCTCTCTCTCTATCTATCTCTCTCTCTCTATCTCTCTCTCTATCTCTCTCTCGTTCACTCCCCCAGTCTGCTGTTCCCTTCTGGCCTGAAAGAGAGTCTAAGAAGCTGAAAGTCAAAGTTGAAGGGTGCCAATCAACTCAAGTCATCAACTTCCACAAGCCAGAGAACTGCCTCTTACTTCATCTTGACAACACTGTGAGAAGCCCCCCCCCCCCCCACACACACACACACACACACACACACACATACACATACACATACACATACTGTACACACGCACGCATATAAACAGGCATAATGGTTACACACACCATTATCCACCTGGTCTATTTCCCAGGAATAGTCTCAGTGATTGTGTGTGTGTGTGCGTGTGCGTGTGCGTGTGCGTGTGCGTGTGCGTGTGCGTGTGCGTGCGTGTGTGTGTGTGTGTGTGCCTCTGTGTACAGTTGGGAGGCATCACTGTGGATGTGAATCTGACGGAACACTTGGCTGTAGTGCGTTTCTCTAACTACCACGATGGCGCTGCCCCCTTCCTGCTCATCAACCACACCAAAGAGCACACGCTTCAGTACCACCAGAGGTGAGGCCATGCAGTCTCCACCATTCAGCGTGTGTGTGTGTGTGTGTGTGTGTGTGTGTGTGTGTGAAGAGGACCATTTCATCTGGTTTCACATGATTCTCGATTATTTCTAGGTTCGTGGCAAACAAAAATATGTTGGAGCTTTTATGTTAATTCTCTTGTGTTGCCATGTTGCCATTGTCAAGGTTACATATCTGTTGTGTTGTGTTGTGTTGCGTCTTGTTCTGTTGTTAAGCAGTTGTTGTGTGTCCTGTTGTGTTTTGTTGCTGACCACAGTCCTAAACAGGACCAAGTAGGCTGGGTTTCAGATGATCTACTGGACCTCTCGTTCTCCTTGGATGGCAGCGCCAGGTAGCACACTCAGTCTGGACAGGATGGGCTCATATGAAACATACTGGACATGACATAGAACACACACATACACACACACACACACACACACACACACACACACACACACACACACACACACACACACACACACACACACACACAAGGCGAAGGCGAGCCCTATCCTATCTGTGTGTGTGCAGATGTAGGGTCTATCAACCATCTGTTTGAGTGGCTTTCTGCTCTGCAGGGAAGAATGGATGGAGGCATTGCGGTTCAACTCTTTCTTTGTCTTTCCCTTCTCTTTCTGTTGTTCTTTTCTCTGTTTTTCCTCTGGTTATTATGTATTCTCTTTAATATACGCATGTGTGTGTGTGAGTCCGTGCGTGTGTGTGTGTGTGTGTGTGTGACGTTGCTCTGTGTGTGTTCGTGTCTGTCTGATTTTGGGAGTCTAGGTTTTCATGGTGGCCAGTCCGTTTCCATGGCGCATGTGTTCCCTTAGATGCTTTCTTATTTTATTCTGAAGGGTGTGATGGTACAGTATGTGTGTAGCCACTCTTAGGTTCCTAAGCTGTGTGTGTGTGTGTGTGTGTGTGTGTGTGTGTGTGTGTGTGTGTGTGTGTGTGTGTGTGTGTGTGTGTGTGTGTGTGTGTGTGTGTGTGTGTGTGTGTGTGTGTGTGTGTGTGTGTGTGTGTGTGTGTGTGTGTGTGTGTGTGTGTGTGTGTGTGTGTGTGCCCGTGTGTGTGTGCCCGTGTGTGTGTGCGCGTGCGTATGCATGCGTGTTTAGCTCTCAGAGGGAGATTGTGGAGTTGGAAGCTGGGCAGGCCGTGTACTACACCTGGGCTGAACCGACCGGCTCACGTGTGCTAAACTGGAGCTGGGGGCACCACTCAGGAGAGCTCAAGATCGAGGAGGTACACACACACACACACACACACATATATGTCACATGTCCTACACCTCTAACTGGTGAGTAAGATGAGTGTGTGTGTGTTTGTTGGTAAGTAACATGAGTGCTATGAATGTGTGTGCAGGACATTTTGCTGGACGTGGGCGGGGAGGGCTCGCTCTTCCTGCTGTCATTCTATGAGGGCCTCCAACGGGTGGCGCTGTTCACGCAGAGCAAGCGGCTCTACCAGAACATCTGCAACAGCGAGAAGGCCGAGCTGGCCAACCAGGAGATCATCCTGGCCCTGCAGGACCTGGGTGTGTCCCTCGTCAACAACACCACCAGTCAGGAGGTGGCCTTCATTGGCATCTGCAGGTACACACAAATACACATCTCACTCCTTATGCACACACACACACACACAAATACACATCTCACACTTTATGCACACACACACACACACACACACACACACACACACACACAAATACACATCTCACACTTTATGCACACACACACACACACACACACACACACACACACACAAATACACATCTCACACTTTATGCACACACACACACACAAATACACATCTCACACCTTATATACACACACACACACACACACACACACACACAAATACACATCTCACACCCTATGCATACACACGTACACACACACACACACACAAAGATTCTTGTGCACAGCCACACACATAGAATTAAAAACACACAAGTGCATTTAACAGCAGCCACAGACAAGTCACTACTTGGCAGAATCTGAGAGCTGATACTCCCTGCGGCGTTCATAGCAGATCTGGACACCGCCATCATTCCACAGGGCCCTTATGGCCTCTATCTGGCCATTCTCCAGAGTCTGGACCTTGTCCACCTCCACACCCCACACCATCTGAACATACCCCTGCAAATCACAGCACGGAACAATGGGCCCATCAAAGCTCAGTACAACACAAAATAATCTATAAAATGTATGTCCAGCACATGTAATGACCAGAGAGTCAGGGTTCAGGGGGTTATCTTCATGGTAGTGGCTTTTTTGAAGTTTCCCAATGTACAGGTTTCAATCATGCAGTCAAGTGTGCTAGTCAACATAGGGGTTCAGTGACTGTGGTCCTATAGGTCAAGTGTGCTAGTCAACATGGGGGCTCAGTGACTGTGGTCCTAGGTCATGTTGCTTTTTCAGATCAGGCAAGTGGTCCTTACTTTTTGTGTGTGTGTGTGTGTGTGTGTGTGTGTGTGTGTGTGGGGTGCACCTGCTGGCCAGCTCTGACGTGGTGTGGGAGTGTAAGCTGCAGAAGAAGAATCGCTGGAAGACTCTGAGTATAAAGGATGCAGATATGCTGGAGCAGAGCTACAGAGAATACATCGAGAGCAACCCAGTAGACAACAAAATCCTCACACTACCAAACGACTCCCAGGTCAGAGGTCACACCCTAATCACAGAATTCCATAGTGCAACTTCACTTGAGTGCCCTCATCTAAAAAAAAAAAAAATAGAGGAGAAAATATGTTGATGTATTTGTTTGACATTTTGACATGTCACTTTCCAGACAATTTCAACAGCATTGTATCTCTCCCTTTTTCTTTCTGTGCATTCATTTTCCTCTTTTTTCTCTTAGGTGTCCCTGACTCCTTCTGGTTTAGAGATGCGGATGTTGAAGCCCTATGATGCTTTGCTGCGCAGGAACTTTCTGCCAGCACTGAAAGTGGAGTATAAGGTGTCGGCGCGGCAACAAGCCTATCGTGTGCAGATAAACCACATCCAGGTAAATTGAGTTTACACACGCACACACACACACACACGCACACACACGCACACACACACACACACTTGCACACCCTCACAAAAGATTTAATTAAATGAGCTCACTTTGTGACATGTTGAATGCTTGTGTTGACTATTAAAAAGTTAAAGGTAGATGTGGTATTGACTCCCTTGCTTCTCCACAGATTCAGAACCAGCTTCCTGGAGCCATCTTCCCTGTTGTGTACTACCCTGTGAAGCCACCCAAGTCTGTTAGCATGGACTCAGGTTAGCCAAATACTCACGCCCTCAAAACATACACTCACTGCACAGTACACATGCAGAGACAATAGCAGCCTCTCTTTTTATTTGTATTTATTTATTTATTATTGTGTGTGTGTTGGTAGAACCCAAACCCTTGACTGATGTCAGCATCATCACGCGAGCTGCAGGCCACTCTGACATCTTGCGCATCAAGTGAGTGGTCACCGCTGTTCCCCCACACCCATCCATCGGCCTCTCTGCTCATTCATGTCCACATCAGCTGGACTGGCTATCTGTGTCATTCCGATAACCATCATCATTTTACCCCTACATTTGTCTTTTAATCAATTTTTTATGGTTTTAAATATATTTTCTGTAGTCTTAAACAGAAAACAGCTATTATGTTATTACTGAAGACCACGGCGCTGTAATGTGTTCGGACTTTCTGTGGCCTATTTGCCTGCAAGCCAGAAGACCAGGGTTGACTGCAGTTTTTCCAAGTTCTGCAGACGTTCTTCATTGCTTTATCTCAGATATTGACTGGTTCTGTCTTTTCTCAGGTACTTCAAGGTTCTGATCCAGGAGATGGATCTGAGGCTGGACCTCGGGTTCCTGTACGCCCTGCTGGACCTTTTCACACAGGAACACATAGAAACGGTCACAACTGAGCAGGAGGTCAGACACACACACACACACACACACACACACACCAAATACAAATGAATACTGTAGCTCCTTTGTGGTGTTAGTGTTTCTGAGTGGTGCTGTTTGTGTTGGTCAGGTGGAGCTCTTTCAGAAAGACATCGAGTACATAAAGACACAACTGCACCATGTCTCCAGCACAGACTCCTCCCCCATCAGCCTCTATGAATACTTCCACATATCCCCCATCAAGGTGAGCATGCACACACACACACACACACACACACACACACACACACACACACACGCACACGCACGCACGCATGCAGGCATGTATACATACATTCACAGAGCCTGTTTAAAAATCTCAGAAAACGGTGTTAATAATCACTCAGCTAAATCTGAATGTGTAAAAGCATTGGCAAGCGTATACTTGTAGTTGTCTAGCCTATTTAATTTCTAAACAAATTTCTAATTGTGGTTTACAGGATCTTTAGGCAGCCTGTATAAATGGGTCTGGGAACAAAACACAAAACCATGTTTTAACTCTTGCGTGCATGCTTTTGTGTGTGTGTGTGTGCGTGCGTGCGTGCGTGCGTGCGTGCGTGCGTGCGCGTGCGCGCGCGTGTGTGTGTGTGTGTGTGTGTGTGTGTGTGCGCGTGTGTGTGTGTGTTGCAGCTCCACCTGAGCTTCTCTCTGAGTACGGGAGGAGAGGACAGCCAGAAGGAGAAGAGGCAGACGGAGCTGATCCCAGTGCAGAGTCTCAACCTGCTGCTCAAGAGCATCGGTGCCACGCTCACAGACGTACAGGACGTGGTGTTCAAGTACGCCGCTAGCACACACACACACACACACACACACACACACACACACACATATCAACAGGTCCAATAAGTCATATGCACAGCGTAACCAATTTGAATTACACTTGGCTTATACTCCAGACCCCAGGATTAGAGCAATGCTGGCTTTTCCATCTGTTCTCACAGTAACTGGTATTGATTTTTCTCTTG
>NW_027468848.1:16746893-16789393 GCF_046254945.1 Alosa pseudoharengus | reverse complement strand
TGAAGGGGGTACATTTACCCATCTAATTTGCCACTGGATGGCAAACACCTCAAATGATGCACCTTTCAGTAAATACTGGACGAACATATTTGAGCAGGTTTACTTTCTTTTTTGTCATATTACCCACATAACAAATTAACAGGAAAACACCTAAGATGTATTCCAACAATAGTAAACTATTACTAGCCCATAACCACAAGGCCTACAATAAAGTATCCTGGTCAAATCAGTTCCTATCGCGGGTGACTTTGTAGTTTTTCAGAGCCCTATTTCTACTACCCCTGCTGTCTGTACCACGTCCATTACCACTATCATCACGATTACCACTGCAACCTCCAAGCTATGTTGGGCAGAGGGTCGAAATAAGCATGGTATGCTTGGTGGACACCGTCGTAGGCTATACACGCAAAGACGCACCTCCATTCACAGATGCACCGTGACTATAACTGTCAATAGACGATCAATCATAATCTCCAAAAGGATATTCTCCTTCAGAATCAGAATAGGTGAATAACATAGCCTACCCAAGACTTCATAACGTTTTTCAACATTTGGTGTAGGCCTATTTCTGCTTCAGTTTGTGCAAAACTATGGCCTGCATCGCTTCCGCGTCATTACAAATGCACGTCTTCGTGTTTCTTGCGTGTAGCCTAATACAAGTAGCCTATTTCCTGCAAACTTTGTGCAGCCATTTTGGGTTTGAATCAAGCTCTTGAATCAAGAGTACAACTGAGATTTGTAACCGTACTTGGATCTATCGTCTATTTTAATCAGTATCGTTGTTTGTCGCAATTAAAAATACCCTCAAGGGCCGGATTACATTATTATTTTGACATAGGTCGTGGGCCGGAATTGGGCCGGACGTGGGCCGGGAGTTTGAGACCCCTGCTTTAGAGGATGTTGTGAAATGTCTTTCTGAAGAAATTATGATAATGAAAAAAATTGATAAAGATTGTGATTCCATGCATGTTCAGCATTCTGTGTTTCATTGTCCACACCCCTCCACACATCACCCCTCCACCAGGAGTCATCTCTTTCATGGAGGTCACCAGATGTGTCGCGTTAAAAGGGCTCCTCCGCTCTGTTTGTCATGTGTTTTCTCTTGCTGTCAGTTGATCTCACTCTTTGTTTGGTATTCACATACACCATATGCCATCATGTCAAAAGGCAATAAAGTTCCTATATGAGACTGGATCTGATGCTGATTTAACCCTGGTCAATCATACCCAGCTCCTGACCCCTCCTCAGCCGCCATGACCCAATGCTGGGTCAGACCAGCCCTCTGCTGTAGTCTGAATTTCTTCGTGTTTCTTTCAGAGTATGAGCTTTATAGTTAGAGTGTGAAGAAAGGGTTGAGCTTCTGTTGATGTAAGCTGTGGAATACATATATCACCCATGTCATCGTCCCTGCCTGTCATATACATGCATGAAGTCACTTCCGATCACAGACGACCATCACGCCTGCCACAATCACACGTGACGTCCGTCACATCTTCCTACAAGAAGCCTGTAAATCCATCTCTTTATTTGGGTTGACCGAATGCTGAACTTTTGATTCCTTAGGTATGGCTTTGTGTTTTTCTGAGTCCCTAACCCCCCTCTTTCTCCCCCTCTCTTCCTAACCGTCATCCCTCTGTTTCTCTCCCCTCTCTCCCTGCTCTTGTCCCCCCCTGTAGAAAATTGAGAACGGGCGCTTTGCCAAGTACAGGTACTTTGCTCACGCCAAAGTCAACGAGTCGGACTTCCTGATGATCACCAAGAGGTAGGAGCTCCAGCAGGACATGGGCTCTCAGTGTGGAAGCCTGACACTACTGTACATCCCCCCCACCCTGTTCAGAACACACACACACACACACACACACACACACACACACTCATACTACACATGCACTGCACACACCCATTTCTTCTCAACTAGACAAGTTCTTTAGAAAACTATAGATCTGTTTTGAATGTCCCACAACTCAACTCATTGCTCCATGCACCATATTGAATACAGCACACTGAGTTGTGAGTGTTATCACTGGAGTGTACCTCCCTCAGTAAAACTCATTGGCACACACTCCCATCAGCCTCACTGAATGCAGTGCCACCACGGCCTGTCTCTACTGCACAATCTTGCTACTTGAGCACATTTTGTGACATTTACCATTGGAACCTGGTGATGCAAATGTATTTACAATTGTTCAATTGTTAATTTTATTCATTTGGCACATCATGGGTGACTGGTGATATACTTAATATGTCAAGCTCTTCTAATAGGAGACAAGATTTATATTGTTTCTGGTACTTACTGCTTGACTTCAGGGTCCTCATACAGTAAGCAAAAGGTAGCACAAATGACAAAGTCTGTAGTTATACACAGTGGAAATAAATTCAGTATGGTCACACACACACACACACACACACACACACACACACACACACACACACACATACATACATACATACATACACACACACACACAGGCCACACATGTACAGTAGAATCACAAAAAGCAGTTGATTGGGATGTTTATGTATGTATGGTTCATGGGTATTGCAGCAGGCACTAAGCAGGCTAGATTCCTCTGACTGACGGTGTGTGTGTGTGTGTGTGTTTGCATCTGCAGGGGCATTTTCTTTGTCACAAAGGGAACATTTGGTCAGTTGACATGTGAATGGCAGTACCTGTTTGATGAGTTCACCAAGGAGCCAATGATTGTAGAGGACCGAAGGCTGAGGATTGAGGCCAAGGTACAGCACACACAGCTGACACACCTGTGCATAGTATACTGCAGCTGCCATTCACATCAGCAGATTCAGCACACAGCTGCTCGTGTGGTCATGATGCTCTGGTGCATTCATACACATTATGTCTGTGTCTGCCCCCTCACCAGGAGCGAGTCAAGTCTGTATTTCACGCCAAAGAGTTTGGCAA
Organism: Alosa pseudoharengus; assembly: GCF_046254945.1. Lineage (NCBI taxonomy): Eukaryota > Metazoa > Chordata > Actinopteri > Clupeiformes > Clupeidae > Alosa > Alosa pseudoharengus. Next base: position 16,786,473 of record NW_027468848.1, on the reverse strand, counting down.
GATTATCAACTTCAAAACTCCTGAGATAGCGAAGGTAGGTGTGTGTGTTTGTGTTTGTGTGTGTGTGTGTTTGTGTGTGTGTGTGTGTGTGTGTGTTTGTGTGTGTGTTTATGTGTAGCCGTATGTACATGCACATATGCCTTTGATAGTCATATGTCCTCATGCTCTTCTTTCTCCAGTGGGTTCTCTCCAAGCTGGAGGATGCAAGAGAAAGTCTGCCAAAATACTAACAAGTCACACGGCCACCTCTCCTTTGTGTTGCAGTGCCTTTGGTTCTGATGTAATTCAGCTCACTTATCACTAGGTGTCAGTAGTGTCAAGCATCAGTTTGCACTATGCTTTCACATACATCCACAACAAAACCTCTCCATTGTTTTAGCACACACATCCACATACAGCTTATGGCCAAGTATGCCTCTAGAGCGCAAACCTTATCCTGTGTTTTCACCTCACTTGACTTCTGACACACCACACTGCTAGTGGGAATGTTAATATCACAAGCCAAAACACGTCATGGAGAACCCTATTTATAAAGACAGCTGGAATATGTTTACGTTTGTGAGTGAGTGAGGTAATACTTAACTTGAATGAATGAATGAATGAATGAGGGAGTGAGTGAGTTGCTTCTGAGTATAACTTGTATTGTTTAATTTGAAAATGATTTTATGAAAATATTTGTTTCAAACAGGAATATTTTTCTACCTTTAGCTTTTGCATGTTAAGAACATATATGTATTAGAATTGGGGTGTATTGCTATTTTCAGTATTTCATGTGACTGATAAACTGTTTACTGTAACACTACTGCAGAGGCAAGAGGGTGTGGTTAAACAATATGCAATAATGATTATGCCTAATGCTTGCGTTTGTGTACATTTTAACTTTGCTTTAAATTGTTAGTGTTTGCCCATAACTAAGTATATGCCATGTCCAGTCTTAAAAGATTTTTTTCATCAGTTTTAAATAAATGATCTATTAAATATATATGCTTTGTTTTTTGTCACAAAGGGTGTGGAATACATTAAAAACTTGGATTGCATAGTACAGAAATAAGTGTTTTTTGTAGTCTTACAAAACTATAGTGGGCATTGCTCAGCATGGTTTAACATTCCGTAGCCTACTGGAGATAATTATGTTCAGCTTTAACATTCTTGTTTTCCACACATGAATGACTGAACTGATACGGGTGTGACATGGAAATCAATGCAAGTGGTGGCACGATGTTGTTCATGCAGAACCAGTGCTAATGCATGCTTCACATTACTGTATGAGTATGTATCTGCAAATAACAAACCAGACCCAGCAATATCAATCATTTATTACACTTGTTTATAACATACATAGTATTCATAGTCATGTGACATTGACAAGACGGTGTTCACCCATCACTCATACATCACACACACAGAAAGCTACTCGCTACTAGGAATGAAAGGAAAAGGCACTTGAGGGCCATTCATGTCAACTACATCTGATTGATCAGTACCTGACCAATCCATATACAGTACCCTCCGGAATTATTGGCACCTCTGCTAAAGTTGATTAAAAATGGGTATAAAAAATAATCTGTTGGTGATTTATTGTAATCTCACAATGAAAAAAATAGTGAAAATCCAACCTTAAAGGGAAGCAAATTTATTTTGAGAAAAAAAGGAAAATCTCATAAATAAATAAATAAATATTTTTAACAAAAATGCGTTGCTCACAATTATTGCCACCCCTGCTTATAATACCTTCTTAAGCCACACTTTGCCAATAAAACATCTTGTAATATTCACCTACTGTATGACACCCCATAAAGTTGGAGAATACAAAACAAGAGATTTAAGACCGTTCGTCTTTACAAAATCTCCCCAGATCGTCCAGATTCCTAGGTCCACACTTTCATGCATTTTCCTCTTTGACTCACCCCACTATTTTTCTATGGAGTTTAGATCTGGGGACTGAGAAGGCAATGGCCGAAGCTTGATTTTGTGTTCAGCAAACCATATTTGTTTTGATCTGGATGATTGTTTTGGTTCATTGACCTGATGAATGATCCAATCATAACCAACGTTTAGTCTCTTGTCAGAGATTGACAGATTTCCTTTGAAAATGTTCAGGTTTTTCTTGTTGTTCAGGATACCATGGACCTTAATTAGATTCCCAGGGCCTTTGGGAATAAAAACAGCCCCACAAGCACAGCGCGTCCACCATAATTCTCATTAGGTATGGGATTCTTTTCATTCTAGTCATTCTTCTATGTATGCCAAACACACCTAACGTGTTTCTAGCCAAAGAACGCAATTTTCATTTCATCTGACAATAGACCACACTTCCAGACAAGGTCACTGTACCATTCAGTTACTCCTGCCGTTTACATTGATAATTAAATGACAGGACAGGCTGTTACCTAGCATGCCCTCTAAATAAGCTATTAGCAATGAGGTAACTTTTGAAGATTTTTTGGGGGACTTGGTGACCCCAAGATGACACCTTTGTCTGTAACTCTCCAATAGTGGTTCTTATGGAATTTTTTGCCTATCTTACCATCCTCCATACTGTACGTGGGGGCAAGATAACCTTGGGTCTTTTTCCAAGCATGTTTGTCACATTTCCAGTTGATTAGAACCATTTAATCATTTTTTTAACTGTAAATATAGGCATTTTCAACTAAATACCTAGTTTGTATAGACATTCCCTGACTTACAAATGTCAACAAACTTTCTTTTTATTTAAATTTAGTGTATTCTCTTGTCTTTCTGATGTTGAAAAATGACTAGCGGATTAGAGGATTTAGCCTCTGTGTCACTTTATTTTCATACCTTAGTAAAAAAAGAAAGTCATGAACTACTTCACAGACACTCTGATTAACTTAAATAATTTGAAATTAGATAGGAAAATGCTTCTGTTAGGTTTTGTATAGAAGATTTTTCTAGGGGTGCCAATAATTGTGAGCAACGCGTTAAAAATATTAATTTCTTTATGAGATTTTCCTTTTTCTCAGAATAAATTTTCTTCCCTTCAAGGGTGGATTTTTCCTCATTGTTTTCATTGTGAGAGTACAATGAATCATCAAAATATTATTTTTTATACCTTTTTTTTAGTCAACTTTACCCAAGGTGCCAATAATTCTGGATGGTAATGTAAATAGTATCACTTGTTAGCCACGGTATACTATATTTCATAGTATTTTCTAAATAAGGACAGGAGACCCCAGAACACATTTACTATTCAGTTTGGAATATGTTCTCAAAACAGTCTGAAGTTAGATTATAATATGTATTATTATATTATAACAATCTGAAATTAGAATATTACATAGAAGATCCAAAGACATCACTATTAAAAACTATGTAGTCAGTGCATATCAAGTATAAACGTATTGGTTGAGTCTCAGTTTTGGGTTGCTGGAGCACACACAAATATATACTCTACATCTAAAGAAAGATAAATAAGTATATATATATATATACCCTTTGTGCAAACAGCCTCACAGTATCAACTCTGCCACAGAATCTTCAGCTGAATGGAATAAACTCACTAGATAAAAATGTCATGATTCATGAATGCATACAAAATGTAAACTTCATCCATCACATGATCATGACTTGGAAGAACAGTTTCTTGTTCATCTCACACATACACACATGCTACCTCATCTACGTACCACATTGAACCCAGCAGGTGAAATGAGTGCGTGGGGGTGCAAATCATTTCTTGCCCCAGAGTTCTACACATTTCCTACAATGCATCACACACATTTTAATTACCCGTCAAACTACCCATTGTCTGCTTATATGATCACAGTAATATGCTTGTGCTATTAACTGGAACTCTCGGTGTACATAAAGATCCTAAATATGTTGTAAAACCATTGTGTTTGTATGCTAGCATGGTATACCTTTCTACACCCTACATCCTGTAAGTACACCTGATGTACGTACATCATCTCCATGTCTTCCAACATGATGTACGTCTAAAGCATGTGCTTGTTTTCTTTTCTATGAATGATCTGCCTCTTCTCTCTATTAAACTCTGTCACTCTGCTGGCCCAGCCTTCAGCAGGTGGATGGCCTGGCCTGGCCTGGGCTCTGCTCAAGGTGTCTTCCTGTTCAGAGGGAGTTTGTCTTTCCCGCTGCCACCTTGCGCTTGCTCTAAAGGGGTACAGGTCTGGCCCTGTAAAGCACTTGGACAGAAAGCCTATTAATGGCACAATATTAAATGAATGAATTTGAATGATGGTCGTAAAATGGCTCAATATAAATGCATGAATTTAAATAAAATTGATTGAACATTCCAAATGTGTTGTGCTTTAAAGTTGTTTCTCTGAGGGTGACATCTTGGATGATTTTATGTTTGTGTTAGACAAGGTTGAACTCCTTCAGGTTGTGCCGAAGGATGGTGTCCTTGACGGCGGCGAACACAAAGCGGATATTCTCGGTGTCGGTGGCGCAGGTGAAGTGAGAGTAGATGGTCTTCTCCCGGTCAGGGTTCTGCTCCTGATACATGCGCAGGATAAACTCGCGAGCTGCCTTCGGGTCATTTTTAGGGCCTGGAGAACACACGAGAGGAGGAGGAACATGGGGGGGGGGGGGGGGGGCATGTGGAGGCATGTGGCATGCAAGAAGAAGAAAAGGTAGGACAGGAGAGTGAATTTTACAAACGTACAACCACGTGCATTAACACACACATATCAGGCGCGTAGCAAGCGTGGGGGATGTGGGTGTTATAACGTACACTTTAGCTGGAATACGATTCTATCCCCCACACTTTTTGTCAGATTAAAATGAAAGTAAAATATGGAAATAAACGCTCCCGTAAAGAGTTGGAACCGTATCTACCATAACGCACACACAGAGACACAAATAGGTCTGTTGATTTGATTGAACGGTCATCCAGCCAATCACATCAAGTTAGCCAGTGAAGAACCAGAGCCGCTCTGATCAAATTCAAAGTGTGCGTCTTTCAAGGCTGTGCGGCTGCTTGGGTCTGCATTATAACGTCTGTAGTAGATTTCAGGTATAATTGAAATGATAATTGTTAACGCATTATGCTAATTTAGTAAACCAAAATTCACTGTCTGACAGTTTTTGTCACAAGTGAAAACGGGGGTGGGGTGCGCGCACCGAGGCACTTGTTTCTGCAGAAAGACCTTTGGCTACTGTTCTCCAAGCATTATGCTTTCTGTGTCTATGATCTGCAGCTTTTCTCAAACTATGGGCCTCCTCAACAATTAACCTAATGGTACACGTAGCCGCGAAATTAAGTTATGCCCGGTGCTTCACACGTCTGATTTGCAGCAAGATTGAATTGGAACCGTGGACTGAAAAAAAAAAACTAGGCTAAAAGTGTCCCCAATCAAAACGTATTAATTTGGTGTCATCAACTATATAGACATAGCCCAGTCAGCACACATAGTCTCCAAGACGCTTGGAAAAGATCTGAACAGCTTAATTACATCGCGTTCCATTTAGAACGTCTTATTTGACCTGATCTTACAAACGTCGGTGGCATTTCACTGTCAATGTGTGTCTGAGGAGATGTGTGTCGTAGTGCTACTGGAGATCTTAATGTCTTAAATACGATCGCGTTCCATTTAGAACACCTTATTTTGATCTTACAAACGACGGCGTCAAGACACATTTGAGTTCTACATCTGAGAACTAAGATTTCCAGCATGTAGAACTCAAATAGAACGCTTATGAGCGCTCATGTAATGTGTGCGTCCCTGCAGCAAGTGAAACTGGAGGTAACGTGGGCTAGAAGCAACAATAGTTTAAACAACAACGTGGCTTCCTGTAACTATCAATGGAAAAACCGTAGAAACTGCTAATCATAATCTTTAAATTGACATATGCAACACAATGTATTTATATTCCCTTTGCATATGTTTGGGTAAACTTCAAACGTTTTTGAATTTGAGCTTACAGTTCTGTCACTATTCTGTGTCCTTTACATTGATTTAATAGGTATTAGTGATACCTCGAAATTAGGCTGCTGTCTGTGAGGCAATTTATTGTAGCCTGCTAACCCACATGCACAAAACATAATTTCTGAAATGATTTCTTGATTTATAACATGAGATATGTCTCCATGTAGGGTAGTGTCAAATAGTGAAGTGATAGCAGGTAGATCATGTAGGCCTACATGTCACATGAGCCACACATAGGCGCTGCTTCTTCTGTCCCTCCCAAACTGCATTAAAATGGTGTGTTTAGCAATCAGAATCTTAATTTTTTTCGGGAGAGAAACTCCCAGACACCAGTCCGCACCCCTCTCAGAAAATACTTACAACGTCCCTGTAGGGAGTTATTTATAATTTGGCCAGATTGCTTCATTTTCCTATCCCACAACCCCCACACTTTAAAAAAGCTTGATACGCCTCTGCACACATTCAAAATATATTTGCAACTAAACTTCTGGAACTCACCGTTGAACTCTGGGAAGTAGTTACCCAGGTGGGAGTGCTGGATCTTCTCTTCCAAAATGTCTGTCTTGTTGAGGAAGAGGATGACCGACGACTGCTGGAACCACGGGTAGGTGATGATGGTCTTAAACAAGGCCTTACTCTCCTCCATACGGTTCTACACACACACATACACACACACACACACAGTTTCAGCCTAACAGGTACATTTTCCTCCACACCATGTTAATCCTGTAGTTTAAAGGAACATGCCACCATTTTATGAAATTGGGTTATTCACCGTCTCCCTTACAGATAATTGGGAGGAATCAGGAATGAATGAAAATAGCTGACCTCGTTATCGCACTCAGCAAGCACCTGGTCATACTCGCTGAGCGCCACCAGGAAGATGATAGACGTGACGTTCTCAAAGCAGTGGATCCACTTCCTGCGCTCTGACCTTTGACCCCCAACATCCACCATCCTGCAACAGCATGACATCATCATATCATCTCAACTGCACTTCCTTGTGCACACAACCCCTTGTCAGACAGTGCTCCCTCATCCCATGAAGCTCCTCCCCTGTGGAGACTCGGTAACCTATGATTTCATACACAACCTCATGACATTCTTCTGCAACAATACAAACAAGGATGTGAGAAATCGATGACCTCAGAAACCCATGTCTGTAATACAAGGATCTCTCTACAGCAGTGTTTTTCAACCTTTTTTGTGCCACGGCACACTTTTGACACTTGAAAATTTCAAATAATACACAGATATGGCCTTATTATGGCTTCTATGCAAGGCCTGCTCAATAAAACAAGCGCCCTCTGTTTCATTTGTAGGTGACTATATCTAATTTAATTGTTGTTATGAACTGGATATGTGATGATTCTGTGAATACTGGATATGGGGCCCCCGTTGTACAATGCCTGCATACCACAAATAGTGCAATCGTACAATCAATGAGAGCATATAAATTCTTTGATGCAACAGTTGCTTTTCTGGACCAGTAAGTGACATTTGGGTAATTTTCTGCGGCACACCTGATGATCTCTCACGGCACACTAGTGTGCCCCGGCACAGTGGTTGAAAAACACTGCTCTACAGACCCCAAAGCTCCCATGGAGGTATGGGATCTACTATTTATGGTGCAAGCTCCTGTCATCATAACACACACACACACACACACATAAACCAGACACTTGTGCAAGTCAGAGGCCTACACAGAGCACAACAGCTCAGCAGGTTCTCCACAACTGACTCCATGTCCTTTAGACATGCCGCATTGACCTACTGGACTCAGGTGCAAACTAGCCATTGGGAAGTTCAGGAGAGTTTCCGGTGCGCCACTAGATAGGCCATCTTAGTTGCACTGATACAGCCAGGGCAACCTGTAATAGCAGCGAGGGGTTTTTTGGCATCTCTACTGTAACACATCCAGGCCTCCCTCGAGCAGTTCATTGTGAAACGTGTTGAGAAAGAGGAAGCCTGCGGCTGGTGGCACAGAGCAGGAGCGGCAGATAAGAAAAAGGCTTTTGCTGGCTGCAAAAATAACCTACCTGACCATCTCCTGCAAGAGGTGCCCAGTCGTGCTAGGTGTTGTACTGACTTACTAAGTAACTTAACTCAACAAAATGTTAATCTTGGAAACTGGGGTCTCCATTTTCAAGGTTTAACTAGTCAAGGTACAAACGTTTAAATAAATGAATAGGTCTCCAACTTGGAAGAACAATGGGCAATCTACCTTGTGTGACTGAAAAACAAGTTTGTTGAATTGATTTGAAAGATAATTTTCATGAAGTAATAAGAATGGATAAACTACCGGTACACTTTCAAAAGTTATTTTATGACAATGAAGTTACAGCATAAAAATATAGGGCCATAATTTGAATGATTGACATGGTACAAAGTCTCAAGTCTACCTAAAACTAATTTAATAACTGGAAAAAACTATTTGCTAATTTAACACCATGGGCAAGACCTTAACAGCAAACACTTGCTGTTAAAGGTGTCATGTGTAATGTCCGCCAAAAATCAATTCATACTCCACATTCCATAAAAGATGGGGGCAGTATACCTCCAGAAAGTGAGTTGGTCTACCCTAGAGTAACAACCGAGACACGTATATTGCAGTTTGGCTGGTGTATATGTTGCCCGCATACCGCCTCCCATCGCCGAAACTGGTATTATGACACCTGTCGGGCTGTGGCTAGTAATTTAGCATGCTAATTCAGGTTGATATCTCTGCAGCACTATACCTTGTCATTTTTTTAATGACATCATCACCCTTCTTCACATTTCTTCTCATTCTTTTGATGCGTGTAGCTCATTTTTTGGGATTTTTTTACCTCAATTCTTACACATGGCACCTTTAAGGTCTGGTAAGTGCTTCCTCATGCCACACAATCTATAGTCCAGGCAAGAGAACATTACTTCTTGACAGACTTTACACTTTGCCCACTATTTAAATTAGGGCCCAGAGATGCATAATGTATTACTGTATCACAGGAAATGCAATGAATGGCAAGTATGTGATATATAAAGCTCACACATACAGTATTTGAATACATTGGGCGGCTCATTCTGAATTCAGTGAATACAACATAATTTGAAAAACTCTGTCTTTGCAGTGATCTCTGAAGATACCTGAATTTCTTTAATTTGGTACGGAAAAATATTAGGAGCAAAATGTGGTACATCCTGTTTGGTACATTGTACACAAACAAAAACAGATTAAGTAAAAAAAAATTGATTGTTGAATATTTTTTCAGTTTGAAATCGGCATGTCAAGTTGAGGCCACTACACAGCACATTCCCAGGTTGCTTTTATGTTGCCAGACTCACCTGAAGATGACATTCTCCAGGTCAAACGGGTACTCAATTATGCCGGTGGTTGGCACACGGACTCTCAGAATGTCCTGCTGGGTCGGCAAGTAGCCTGGGTCAGCTATACGTTCCAAATCACCTAGGTAGCTGGGAGAGATGGAGGTGAATGTGTTTGGGGAGGTGGGAACAGGAGAGAACAGTTTTCCCACATTATCATACTTTAGAAATTATTTTGTTTTACATTTAATCTATACTAGGATATGAAACTATGGAACTGCAACTTACAATATGGTACACTTATACAGTTATGTACTGTATATCTAGTATACATAAAGTGTCTGACAATGAATGTAATTTTGTTTGGAATATGCTAGAATCCTCACTCTACTACACACCCAATGATACTCACTACTTGGCAGAATCTGAGAGCTGATACTCCCTGCGGCGTTCGTAGCAGATCTGGACACCGCCATCATTCCACAGGGCCCTTATGGCCTCTATCTGGCCATTCTCCAGAGTCTGGACCTTGTCCACCTCCACATCTAACACCATCTGAACATACCCCTGCAAATCATAGCACGGAACAATGGGCCCATCAGTACAACACAAAATAATCTATAAAATGTATGTCCAGCACATGTAATGACCAGAGAGTCAGGGTTCAGGGGGTTATCTTCATGGTAGTGGCTTTTTTGAAGTTTCCCAATGTACAGGTTTCAATCATGCAGTCAAGTGTGCTAGTCAACATAGGGGCTCAGTGACTGTGGTCCTAGGTCAAGTGTGCTAGTCAACATGGGTTCAGTGACTGTGGTCCTAGGTCATGCAGATCAGGCATGTCTTACTTTTGGTGTCAATACTGTGTGTGTGTGTGTGTGTGTGTGTGTGTGTGCGTGTGTGTGTGTGTGTGCGTGTGTGCGTGCCTGCCTGCCTGAGTGCGTGTGTGTGCGCATGTCTAGATGTATATATACCTCATTTCTGGAATCAGCCAGAGGGATTTGCAATGTCTCCATGGCCCGCAGCATGGACTGCATGGCTGTGAAGATGTTCTGGAAGACCAGCTTTATAAAGCTGCGCTTGTCCTCGTCGTTGTAGCCAGTGCCATGGATGATCCGCATCTGTTTTATAAACGTGCTTTTTCCACTTTCACCAGTGCCTGATTGAGGAGGAAAGAGAGAGAGAGGAGTAAAACAGAGAGAATGACAGATAAACAGAAAGAGAGAGAGAGAGAGAGAGGAGTAAAACAGAGAGAATGACAGATGAACAGAAAGAGAGAGAGAGAGAGAGAGAGAGAGGAGTAAAACAGAGAGAATGACAGATAAACAGAAAGAGAGCGAGAGAGGAGTAAAACAGAGAGAATGACAGATAAACAGAAAGAGAAAGTGTTGTGAGTGAAAAAGCACCAGGTAATGAGAAGGTTTAGCTTGCAGAGGCAGAAACCAGACAAGGAAAAGATAGACAGAAATATCAATAAGGAAATGGGAGGACAGGGTGAGAGGGGGGGATGCAGATATAGAAATGAGGAAGAGATAATAGTCTGAACTGTGTACAAAGATCTTGGCAGCCATGTAGCTCCAGGTTATTGATCATGTTGATCTTTACATTACTGATCCTTAAGTCACAGTGTTTATGCTTACATGATGTTTCATTCAGATCTACAATGCTTATACCGCTTACAGCGTGAACCTTTTAGTGAACATATTTGTGTGTCATAAACCATATTTATTTACACAAACACACACACTTGCTAGTATGTGCATACATCCAGGGTTATTTTATCAATGTAGTTTCACCACAATACTGGGCATCTGTGTTCAACTCAGCCAATGAAACACATATTCACATACCTCAATAACATATAGGCTATACGTCTATATCTCACATTCACCGTATGAACCACAGAACAGGTGATTCTAGAAGCATTTGCATGGCTCCCCTGGCCTGCCACCCTGGCCTGCCACCCTGCCTACCGCCACTTTGTCTTATCCCGCCCCCTTATCATTATTTGTTTGTGGGCTGTAGCTCAGTTTTGTGGTCAGACACACCGTATTTGAGAGGTTGTCAAACTCTCAGTGACACAACCAACACACCAAAGACAAACAGAGCAACATAAAGCGTGGGGTAAGGACTCTTTATAATCCTCTCCACATAAAAGAGCTCAGGTCATCCTGAGAACACGTATCACAGCTGAGCATTTGACTATTTAAATTAATTTGACTTCCAAACAGGAAGTCTGTCAATATTCGAAGTTTTTCTCATGGCAACCATTCACAGTGTCTCTTAAGGGTGTGGCTCTCAAGGAGTGACAGGTAAGGGGTGGGGTATACAAATCGTAGGTAGTTAAACCATGCATGTGTTTGTGTATGTGTGTGTGTGTGTGTGTGTGTGTGTGCTGTCCAAATATCTCTCTGTGTGTGTTTGTGTGTGTGTGTATGTGTGTGTGTGTGTGTGTGTGTCCACAGTTATTATACACACTGTCAAACACGACAAGCAACTATGTTATTTGTTTAACAAATCTGTAAGAGGTTCCGGGCAAGTCTGTATGCATACTGCCATGCTAAAAGCAACATGATGTAGTCATTTGACTCATTTTGATATACTCCATACTGACTTATAATAAGGAGAATAGAGTCTCTGCCATCGCCTGGGCCTGTACATTTTTTGTGCATGGGAGTAAGTGGAGAGGTGTATTTGTAAGGGCCTAAACCTACAACTGAGCCCATGAGGAGAGTAACGAGTCACCTGAGATTTGGTCTGACCTCACCACTCTCAAAGGACCCAATGGAACCTGGCTAACCAATAATGTCTTCTCAAATAATCGTGGTAGATCACTACATTAAAGCACAGTCAGTCAAAGGGTCAGTCTCATGGTCAACGTCCTGTATGACCAGAGACACCAGCAGTGCCCACCAGGGTAGGAATTTCACGGCGGCCGCATTGGCCGTGAGGCCCCTTTGAAAATCAGAGGTTTACAGGCCACGGTGGCCTGGGTGCCTCCTTCTTTCAATATTCTGCTTTGCGTCCTACTAATAGCGATTTTTATTTAGCCTGTGGCCTGTCAAAATAATCTTAGCATTTACAGCGCAAATTAATTTAGTCTTTTACGCAGTGGAGAAAGTGACAGCGCAAGAAAGAAAGTGCGTCCAATTCACCCATTCTCAGTTGAATTACTCGCGAAGTAGCCTATTCATCACACAGACATCACAAGTATCACATGAAAGAGCTTTTTCTCGGCTTTTAAACGATGTTAGCCGATAATTGCTGTGTTGAACGGTTTACGAGAAAAGTAAATAATATAATTCAATTTAATCATACATTCTACTGAAGGTTTTGCGTCCCATGATCTCCCTACCCATTCATCTCGGTGGAATACTTTACGAACCCTTCTTTTAACACATGACAAACAGGAGACCTTACCGAACACAAAGGTGTAAAGCAGTCCCCTGTACAGTTAGCCGTTCCAGAGTAATCCAGTTTTGAATTTGCAGTAAAGTTCGACATACATGAATGTCTCCAAATTTGGGCTTTAAGTTTTACAATGGGTTTACATTGTTCCACATGATTTCATAACGGGCCAAATACAAAATAAATGTTACAAATATCGCCTAGATATTGGTAAATCAGAGGACAGCTGACTAAGAGTTTGTGAAAGTAGCCTTAATGATCACAAAATGCTAAGCATGCATCTAGGCTATTTGAGTTTCTTAAAGCTGAGCTGTGCTTAAATTGTTCAATACATGATTTCATAACAGGCCAAATATAAAATAAATGTTATATATAGCCTAGATATCTGTAAATATTAGATGATCAGATGATTTACAGTTCTATGTAATATCATGTTTCATGTTTTTGTAATGTTTCATACAGTGATGCAGGTGTACTGCAGTGAATAGGCTAAATACAACTGATCATTTTTATAGCCTACTGTATAGTTAACTTTGGCCTTGGTGCCCTGACATGTGGGCTTTGTGCCCCCCACCAAATATGCCCAACCGAAGGCCAAGTGGCCTTGCCCCCAGAATGGTGAAATTCCAAGCCTGGTGCCCACAATCTGGTCAAAACATAGTTTCTGCTATAAAGAGTAAACAGTATATGAATGTCTGAATGCTTACTGTTGATACCATGGCTGATGCAGGTTTTTGAACTGAACACTACTGTACATTTCATAGCATACCCAACACATCCATGCCACTGAAAGTTAATCTCACACTGGTAAACTCAATACCACTTTTACTTAACCTCACAGCATCACAAACCTATTATATAAATTAACCACTATATGGAAAACACCCATCTAAAAAGGTTCCTGATCCCTAGTAAAAAGGATAACAAACTTGCAAAGCCACATCACGAATATTAATTAAGTTATCCACAACAAGTCCTATTGTTACAGTAACTGTAGTTAATTCAATTCCCAGAATCAAAATGAATACAAGAAAAGTAAGAGACAGAGAGAGAGAAAGGGAGAGAGAGAGAGACCAATGCCGCCTTTCTTTTAGCATGCAGGATAGAGATGCACAAGTCTCTCCCCCTTTCCGTTTCTGTGTGTGTGTGTGTGTGTGTGTGTGTGTGTGTGTGTGTGTGTGTTTGTGTTTATGTTTGTGTGCATGTTCTGGTTCTTCAGCTATGTGTCATACATGCACACACACACATACTGTATGCAACTGGCACAGAGGTTTAACTTTCGATGAACATTTATTTGGTGTCATGCCTGATAGGCACGATCTGCTTTCCATGTGTTTTGCATGAGGAGGATAATGTCTGGAAAAAATGCCCTATAACTTGTGGGTGGTTTCTATAGTGGGCTGGCATGCAAACCAATCAGCCATCAGGGCACTGTTTGCTACTGACAAGTAAAATACATAGATAACTACTAATTGTCTGAAATAACTAAATACTAATACTGAGTCTACTGGCTAGACTGATTTCTCTTGGCTCCCAAAATAATTCAGTCTTCTATCATGTGAGATGTTCATAATCATCCGTAAAGATACCTGTTTGATAACAGTACACCACCATCACAGTCTACTGAATGTCAACCATTTGCGTACACTTCTGCTGCTAATATCAAAAACTACTATTCAGCAATATGGTTGACTGCTACAGTTACAAATATCCAAAGTTCTGATACATCAGTATATATTGGGTGATGATATTCTTGGGTGAAGATATTCCTCAACTAATTTCTAATGTGACTTGATCTGTTAAAAGAAATGCCATTGGCAGACACTGCCCATGGCATTGGTTGAAGTTTGGAGATGTTGGGCGTATTTCAGGTAGAGAATTATCGACAGCGTAAATTGGTCTATGCCTACAAAGAGGCCTCCATATTCTATTCTATGGAGTGGATTCTCAGGGTGTGGCACCAGAACCCACAATCCTCCTAATGAATGAGTTAAGAATAGCCTACCCAAAACAACGTGTTTTTAATTCTGACAGGTACGATGAGATACAAAATCACCAAGAATAGATAAGCGAATACTTTCAAAGTAATTACAATGAATATATGCCATAATGTACTTGTCTCAGCCCCCAAAGAAGTTTACGACCTGTCTCACCTAGTAGCAGTAGTTTGAGTTCCCTCCGCGAATCCTTCTTGTCTTTGCGCAGCTGTTTGTCGATCTCCTGGTTGATGCGCTGCTTCTCGCGTTCCTCTGCGGACATACAGCAGCCCGCCATCACCGCACGAAAGCTTCCTGTTGTAGCCTAGTTAACTATCACGCGCAAATGTCTCGTGCAGTTGTTCGCTGGGTTTGGTCCTGATTGAGAGCATTGATTCAGAGCAATAGTTCGTAAACTCCGCAGAAATCGAGGGCACGCGTAAAAGTGCCAGGAAAATAATCCACCAAGCGCGCAGAAGTGTGTAGGTATGCAGGCCTAGGACTGGAATGGCGCAGAGCTTGTGTGCGTGCATTAGGTTTGTATGCTGCCTTTCAGTAATCTACTGTACACTTTGATGCCCATTTTACTAGGACTTGGGAGAGGCGTGGTTGCATGCTTCTGAGGTAACCACACCAGCTCATGAGCTGCTGCTGCTGCTGTTGTGTGTGTGTGTGTGTGTGTGTGTGTGGTAATGGACAGTATTCCAATTAGATGTATATGAAATACTTATTTAATTGCTTTAGCGTATTTTGTTATTTGTATTTTGCAGGATTAGACAAAATCAAATGTACCGGTAGTTTGTAACAATTGGGATTGTATTCAGAGTATTTCAAATACTTAAATACTGAAATCTGTAATTTTCCCCTCAAATAAGCCAAACATGTAATCACTCAGTAAGTATATAGCTTAGGCCTATAACCATGACAGTAGGCTATGCTTATCATAGTCCGGGAGCCAAAGGCCAGAATCTGGTGAACCTGGTTTTGGATAAAAAAAAATTCTTTGCAGTTTCTTATTGCCTAGGGGTTACTCAATAAGAATAGGGAGGGTGCATGATATGTAAACCCATTTTTCGTCTCTCCACATTGCCTCATTGTGACCAACTTAAAAGTATTAAATCCAATTTTTCTCTTTTCCGATCCCCTCTGAACATGTCTGAAGTTGGAAAAAAATGAAAAGAAAAGTTAATTGAGGGAGCCAAAATTGTCAACTTTATCATCCTTCCCCAAGGACAACATGGGATGTAAACCCCTTTTTTTTATAGACAACTTAAAAACATTAGATCTGTCTTTTCTGTTTTTATCATCCTCTTAGAACATGTCTGGAAGTTGAAAAAAAATAAAAAGTAACTAACTTCAGGAGCTTGAATTGTCAGGCGTGTTGAGTGCTGCAAGACTAAAACATGTAAAACAATACAGATAAGAGAGGAGGGAGAACATGGACCCCATATGACCATGACCTTTCACCCCATGACCTTGAGTACCTAATAGCTGATGTTCATTCTCACTAAGACCATATTAAAAACCACTTAATGGATTTGACATGAGGATTTATGTAAGTGATAACATCTGCCGAGGTGTCCTGATATGCAGAAATAATGGAGGAGACGGAGGCAAAGGCCTCCCTGATGGAAAACAGAGTGGAGTTTTCTCCACAAAGTTAATACATTCTGTATATATGGGACACCTTTCAGGATGTTATTCGTTATTCTGTTTATCCCCCATGTTGACAGTCATGTATGTAGGCAATAGGCATGCACTTATAGCACAAAAAGGGAAATGCAGTTCAGCAGCTGATGCTCTTATATATGTATATATATATATCTTATATCTTATATATATTCCTCTTGATGAGGAAGCAGTCTCTCAATTGCTTCAGCGAAGTCGTCCAACAACATGCTCATTGGATCCTGTCCCGTCCACTCTTCTACAGTCTATCTCACCCGCTGTTCTACCAGCAGTCACACATGTATTTAATGCTTCACTCAGTTCTGGAATAGTTCCTTATTCTTTTAAACAGGCTAGAGTTACACCTCTGCTAAAGTACACTAAATCCAACTGAGGTGAAGAACTACAGACCTGTCTCCCTTCCTTTCTTGTCAAAGGTTTTGGGGAAAGTGGTCTTCAAGCAAGTTTGTGACTTTCTTCATCAGAATAATCTACTAGACCCTATGCAGTCTGGTTTGATGAGTGGTCATTCTACTGAAACTGCTCTTCTGTCTGTGACTGAAGCATTGAGAGTAGCTAAGTCCTCTGCTCAGTCATCAGTATTAATTTTACTAGATTATCTGCATCATTTGATACTGTTAACTATGACATTCTCCTTTCTATACTATCTGAACTGGGAATTTCTGGAAAAGCTCTTGACTGGTTTGAATCTTACCTTAAAGGGCGTTCTTTCAACGTGTCTTGGCAGGGACAGGTATCTAAGTCTCATGACCTCACCACAGGTGTGCCTCAGGGATCAGTATTAGGACCCTTTCTCTATTTACACCACTTCCTTAGGTGAGACCATTCGCTCCCATGGATTTGACTATCACTGTTATGCAGACGACACTCCACTTTACCTGTCTTTCCCACCTGATGACTCTAGCGTTTCCCACCGGATTTTTGCATGCCTTGAGGATATTTCAGCCTGGATGAAAGATCGGCACCTTCAGCTTAATCTCTCAAAAACAGAGTTTTTGGTGTTTCCAGCTAAAACAGCTATTCCCCAACAGATTAACATCCAGCTTGACTCAACTTCACTGACCCCAACTAGATCGGCACGTAACTTGGCGGTTGTAATTGATGACCGACTTAACTTTTCTGAGCATGTAGCTTCTATTGCAAAATCCATTGGCTCCCTATAGTAGCCAGAATTAAATTTAAATCTCTCACTTTGGCCTATAGGACACTGACTGGATCTGTTCCTAGTTATTTTAATTTAATAATCAAGCCTTACATCCCCAACCGCCCACTGTGGTCTTCTGATGAGCGTCTGTTATGTCGACCAGTAATAAAAACTAGGTCTAATTCAAGACTCTATTCCTCAGTGGTTCCATGTTGGTGGAATGAGTTGCCCAGTGCTCTCCGTTCTCGTTCTAACTTTCTAATCTGTTCCCTGTTCAATTTTAAATATTATGTTGTTTTGTATTTGTGTGTCGCTTTGGACAAAGGCTTCTGCCAAATCCATAACCATAACCATATATCCAGAGTGACTAACTAGCTACATAGAGCAACTCAGAGTGCCTTGATTAGGCATAAAAGTGGCATCAGGGTATCAAACTCACAACCTTCAAGTCGTCCATTTGGAAGCAGGTGCTTGACCACTGGACCACCACCACCCTAGACCATATCATCACATGGGTCATAGGACACAATCAGGTCAAGTCCTACTTGTTTATAACAAGTAAGGCAAGATCATGATTTAAAAACAATTGCCTTCTGACTCTGGGCTAGTAACAATATTCAATGGAGAAGTCGAGCTTTCTCTCTCACAGACATACACACCTCTGGCAACATTCAAAATAATTTGAACGTAATTTGCAACTGTTTTCCAAGTGAAAGGGGCACTTCGCCTGAGTTTGGACACAGAGTGAAAGACAGGAGATTCTTATTTACATTCTTTTAAATCAGGGGATTTGCACGAAACACAAATTGTTCCTTGTTGACCATGACCAGAGTCATGATGTCTTAGGTCATTGTGGTTTCATCATCAAAAATCTTGGGATGTTGCATTAATGGACAGTATGCATGTCAATAAGACAATCAATAAGACAAAGGTTTTTGCAAGTAGGCTATCACTAAAATGAAAATAAGCAAATTTGCCTCACAGCTAACACATAATTTACATAGAATTTAGCATGCTATTGAACTAACCTAATATTTTAATTAGCTGCTTTGGAAGCTGAAATGTTGAACATGAACTAATGCAATGACATTTCTAAATTGTTATTTTTCTATGGGTTTGGAGTGATCTGTACTACAGAAGCTGAGCTGATTTTGTGTATCCTTCCTTTGTATCCTTCCTGAGCTGATTTTCAGGGTTGCCAACTCTCACGCATCTGGCGTGACACTCACACTTTCAGCACCAATCTCACGCTCTCATGCACACTCAAGAAATGTCCAAATGTCCAAAAATGTCAATCCATTTTTTTTTTTTTTTGCAATCCGTTCATTTTTTGTTGATGACTAGACTAGACCACAGCATTGTTTCTAAATGACAGGATACGAGTTTAAGGCATACATAATATGTCTAGACCAACATCAGGTAGGTCTAATATCCGCCTACAACGTTCTCAGCGCAGTTTTCTCTGATTGTTGATTCGCTGACTGTTATGCTGCGATAAACGGTTCGCGAGAAAATTAACTTTCAAGAAATAATCATATTAGCCTACTATAGCTCTGCGCTCATTTCAATTCATATAGGAGGAATATTTCACAAACTTTTCGTTCCACACATGACAAAGCGTAAACCAGAATAAACAGCCGAACACAAAGGTGTAATGCAATCCCCTGTACAATAAGCCGTTCCAGAGTAGGCCCTAATCCGGTTTTGAAATGGTAGCAAATTTCTATATGGTCTCCAATTTTGGGCTTTAAGTGTCTTAAACCTGAGCTGTGCTTAAATACCTACATATGTGTAAATATTAAAATCAGAGGATATACAGCTCATGGCTAAGAGTTTGTCGATGTAGCCATAATGATTTGTTTTCATGCACTGCATGCAATGCATAATTTCATAACAGACCAAATAGAAAATAAATGTTAAATGTTAAATATAGCCTAGACATAATATTAAAATCAGATGATGTAGGATAGTATAGAGTAAGATAAAGTTGGATGGCTCCAGAACTCACACCAGTGGATTGGGTCTTAAAGGAGCCACACCACTTTTATGACACTATAGCTGTTCTGTTGACCTTTAGATTTGTTGCTACTGGGCATGAAGGGCAGGCCAATTATGAGTTCTGTCCAACATTGATGGTAGGTTTAGAAAAAAAGTCAGCACATTTTAATCATATTGCAATAATACCAATAACCGTGATCATTTTGGTCATTATTTTTCATCAAATGTTCATACTGTATCTCTAGTGGCTGGTAGACTTTGGAATCCACCAGCCACAATGGTAGGTGGAAAAAAATATTTTAGGCTATTTCCATCCCTGATACATATGTACACACATTCATACGTCTCAATCTGTCCCTTTCTTTCCACAAAACTAGCCAGAAGTCATCATTTAAGGGGTTATTTTTCATTTTTTTCTACTGAGCTATTACCTTTTTCAGGTGGGCAGGGGGGCCCTTTTCATGTCTGTGCCCAGGGGCCCAGTGGCTCATAATCCTTCCATGCCACGGGGTTAAAACACTGGTCTTGTTTTCAAGTGCAATCAATAATTTAATTGTACATTTTGAAGAAACTTTTCCATTCTATTAGGTTTTTTTTTTTTTTTTTTTTTTTTTTAAACATAAATCAGGGATTATACTGTACATAGCAAAAAAGTCAGGTGACAGACATTTTTTAAATTAGGTTTAGGGAAAAATTTAACGCACACGCACTATGACTTCACAAAATCTCACTCCAGCCAAACACCCAAAGTTGGCAACCCTGGATTTTGTGTATCAATTTTTCATTCAAGGCAGTATCCTATGATGCCCTCTATAAGGGTCATACTTTTTGCATGAAAATGTGGTTTACCCCGCTCAGCTTCATGGTGGACGCCTACATTATGACACTTAACAGGTTACCTACTATGACCACAAAAACCACGATGACCATTTGTTGTTTTGTGTGTTTTTGTGTTCATAGTAGCCTAAAGATGTAGGCTACATATGGACTGTCTTTGCGGATGTGGTCACGGTTGGCTATGTAGGCTATCAAACTGTGTATCATGATGTAGGCTTATCATCAGAACTATAAGAAATAAAATGTCCAATTATGTTATTGTAAATGAAGTGAACTTTTCCTTTTCCAAACAGTCAGTCAGTAGCCTAAATCACTGGAGATCTAGCCAAGGCTATGAAAAAGTAGGCCTAGAGTCTAGGCCCTAGACTACGGTACTTTTAAGATTTAGTTTTGACAAATTCATGAAGAAAAAGTGAAGGTAATATGTTCTTTTTTTCTTTATTAACTCTATTAAACACTGGATGGTGAATATAAAATATAACAAATAGCTCTTTACAATTATTTTACTTAGGCTAGTCTATGTAAAAAGATAGATTCCAGATATTGGCATTTGATTTTATTTTGGCAAGATATTTGTGCAGATCTATGGAAAAAGAAAGAGGTTTGTATAGTTTTTTTTCCTTCTTTTTTCTTTTGGCTGAATCAACATAGGGCGACCAGAGCCCGCCTTTATTAGACATTCTCTGGGGCGACCAAAATGTATGGACCAACCACAGCGTCATATATCTTTTAGTGACCAATCGCTGTGTGAACCAGTACTCCTGTTCAAATCAACTCCGCGGTTTGCATGTCAGACACTTCTCCCATGGCAAATGCAAATGCTAAGGACGCTTAGAAACCGCCGGAACAACAAACAGACATTCACAGGTGGTGGTAAGATGTACCAGACAATATTAGTTGTCTTGTATAGCATAAACAATTAAGTGAACAGATAAGCATTCCAGTAACGTTACTTTCCTTGATCTTGTAACATTAGCTGAAAAGATAACAGATTCAGACAATGTTAGCCAAGTTACCTATCGATAAGTTAGCCAGTCAAGCTACGTTAGCCAACGTTACACGTCTTCTTCTGTACTTTATCGGGCTTAATGTTGGCGAAATTGGCTAGCTATCAAGAATTTCACTTTTGAACGTGATAAAGTTACGGAACTAAACTTTACACGTTACTACTAATGTAACCAAATGTTAACGTTAATGTTGTATTTGTCAAGCAGAGAAGGACCTTGATTCGTAACCTAACGTTACGTTAGTATGATAACGTTATGTCAAAACACAAGTGGATCCTTCGCTAACATTGGCCTGCCTGGCTAGCTTGATAACAGCCTGTTTAGAAATCCCCGGATATGCATAACGTCTTTTCTGTTGTCATTATGAGCTTGATTATCTGATTAATGTTATCTTGCCATATGCCGATATGCAGTAACGTATCTTACTAACTAGCCAAGATGTTAGCCAGAAAGTCTGTAACTTAACATCAGGAGAATCTATGCACTGCAGTGTTATGACGGATTTTCGGTATTCTTTTAATTGAGGTCGCAGTATGTAGTGTATTTCATGTATCCAAAATGAGTTTAAGGCTGGTTTATCACAAAATCAATATGTGAAAGGGTGAATGCGTCCTCCTGTGGTTCTGTTTGAGAACTTTCACTGTATTTGTGAAAGTCCTGTCTGTCCTTGACAGATGAAAATAAAACCATAAGAGCCCGAAAGAAACAACTGTTGTGTATAGAATGCACATGCACCTGTCCTTTGAGAATGGCATTAGCAGCATGGCTGATGTTTGAGAACAAATCACACAAAAAGGTTTAACTTAATAGCGTAAATAAAATGACTTAAAGGGCGAAGGGTGCCATTGACCATGCCATTGACCATCCCTGCCTGTACTTGTTTCAGGAGCGCTATGCTGGAGTCGGCTCAGAATCGACGGCGCGGGGCACTTGATTTTGAAAGTTACTACGATGACTCTTGTGCAGTGCAGGGGTCATGCCCTGTGGCAGCAGTGAAGGTGCACCTGAGCCAAGGGATGCTTGACTTCAACGGAGATCACGTTCACTTGACCGACTGGACTCCCATTCTGAATGCGCTCTCCATCAATAAGCAGCTCCATCATGTTGCCATCAAAAGTACCCACTTGTCTACCTTTGGGGCTCAGGGTAAGTCCACGTACTGCACAGCCTCTCTACAGTGTACAGAGTTTGAGTGCACTGCGTCCTTGTGTGTTTAGTTTATGTGTGTGTGTGTATGTATTGCAGGTGCAGTGAAGTGGTCTGGGCGGAGGAAGAGTCCGGCAGTGCACTCTAGGAGCGTCACACTGGCATTGTGTCGAGCTGTGCATAAGTGCCTGTGCGTGTCAGAACGTCTCCACTCTCTTCACCTTAATGGGCTTCCCCTTAGAGAGAGAGACCTCACAGCTCTCACCAAGGTTGCTTTTTACACACACACAAACACAAACACACACACACACGTACACCACACATGCACACAAAAGCACCTTTATACACCTTTATACATGTACAAGGTTGCTTTTTACACACACACAAACACACACACACACGTACACCACACATGCACACAAAAGCACCTTTATACACCTTTATACATGTACAAGGTTGCTTTTTACACACACACCAAAACAGAACGGTCTTCAAGCACCTGCACAAATCAACACACCAATACCAGTGGAAACGGAAGATATAGTTTGCGTAAAATCAACACACCAATACCAGTGGAAACGGAAGATATAGTTTGCGTAAAATCAACACACCAATACCAGTGGAAACGGAAGATATAGTTTGCGTAAAATCAACACACCAATACCAGTGGAAACGGAAGATATAGTTTGCGTAAAATCAACACACCAATACCAGTGGAAACGGAAGATATAGTTTGCGTAAAATCAACACACCAATACCAGTGGAAACGGAAGATATAGTTTGCGTAAAATCAACACACCAATACCAGTGGAAACGGAAGATATAGTTTGCGTAAAATCAACACACCAATACCAGTGGAAACGGAAGATATAGTTTGCGTAAAATCAACACACCAATACCAGTGGAAACGGAAGATATAGTTTGCGTAAAATCAACACACCAATACCAGTGGAAACGGAAGATATAGTTTGCGTAAAATCAACACACCAATACCAGTGGAAACGGAAGATATAGTTTGCGTAAAGTTGTGTGTATGAACGTTTTCATTTTGCATGCTTGCAGGGTTTGGCTAAGAGTCCATCACTGGAGAATCTGTCTCTTGCCCAGTGTCCTATAGCAGACCAGGGATTGGAGAGTGAGTACACCCACTCAACACCTGCACGTGGACAGTTGACACAGTTGAGATTGTGGTCATCCATGCTCATATTCATCTGCTGTACGCGTGTTTTCCCCCTGTTGTCAGTCATCTGCCAGAGTGTGAAGTATTCTTCCTCCATCAAGAGTCTGGACTTCAGCAGCTGCAACGTCACTTGGCAGGGAGCGGAGCACCTTGCCAATATCATCAAGGTACCACACACACTCTTACACACTCACACACCTTTTCAGCTGACACGGCCAAGAGCACATGTGTCATACACTTTGTGTTTACAGTTGCTACTAGCAACAACAGAAAAGCTTGTTGGAGCTTTTACTGCTAACTCTTATGTGTGACCTGCTTCAGCAGTATCCATTATCCTCAGGGTCAGTTCCCAGCTCATTTATCTATCAAAAAAAACTACTACCAAGAAAACAATTTGGTTGTCCTGATTTTGTCCTGAACCTTAATTTACTGAGAAACAATATTTGTATGTTTACCAATTAATATCATTTATTTCATGAAAAGAAACTTTTTTTTAGTCAGTCAGTACTGTACTGACAATACTGACAGTACTGACCATGCACCACCACCTTGGTGAGCTAGGCATAATCATGCGTTGTATGATGAGTCTGTTGAGCAGGGTCCTTTGCGGTGACTAGTGGGTTTTCTGTGCAGCACCAGGCAGTGCGTAGACACAGCGCGGCGTGGGCAGAGTCGCTGCGCTACAGGAAGGCCGAGTTTGAGGGCATGAGCGGGCTCAGGCGCATCACACTTAACGGAAACATCCTGATCGGGGACCAGGGAGCGGCTGCCCTCGCTCGAGAGCTGGCTGAAGACCTGTGGGTGAAAGGTCAGCAAGAGATCACACACACACACATACATACACACATACATCATCATGTATCATGAGCACAGAATAGATGTAAAAGGAGAGTTAGACAGGGTACTGTTAGCATGAAGAGGAGAAGTGAACCTCATAGGTGCTTGTGTCTCTGCAGCTGTGGATCTGCAGAAGTGTGGTCTGTCTGATGACGGGGCGCGCTCACTGCTGCACGCGCTCCAATCAAATCAGTGCCTTCATGTGCTGGATATCAGGAGCAATCCACTTGTGGGTAAGTGTGTATATGTTCATGGATGAGAGAGGCTGAAGGCTTTCTTGTTGTCCAGTTTTTTCTTCAGTACTTCATTTTGGTCTTCAATGCTTCTGTGTGTGCGTGTGTACTGCTCTTCCGATCCCTCCAACAGAAAGCTCTCTGGTCAAAGACATCATCACACGAGTGCTCATGAACACGAAAGGACAAAACTCTCAGGTACCAACTGTCTGTGATTTGAGTTGGTATGCTTATGACTATTGTGCATCTGTAAATTGTAGATTTGAATGGATGTTTTATAGATTTGTAAATAAATGTTAATGTTTGCCACAGTATATATGTGATTGTCGTAATGTTGTTTATGTCTGTGTTTGTGAACAGTACTTGTGGATCAAACCCCAAGCCATAAGGGAAGCTCAGAAGGTCAGGGTGGGGAAAAGGAGTAGTGCTGGTAAAATCAGACGAGGTGAGACCACGTGTACACACTTTTTTTTTTTACTCACTCACACACACACACACACACACACACACACACACACACACACACACACACACACACACACACACACACACACACACACACACACACACACACACACACACACACACACACACACACACACACACACACACACACACACACACACACAGTCTCAGTTAACTATTGCCATGTTCCATACATGAGCAGTGCAGTAGTGTATTTGTGAGCGCACACACAGGACACAGACTCCTCCAGGGAACAGAATCTCTTCAGCTCCATTATCTGCCTGTTTCTGTTTTATATGTGGGCCTTTGCACTAAAGCACGTATGTGAGTGTGCATGCATGTGTGTGTAACTGTGTGATTCCTGGTGTCAATGCATGTGACATTGTGTGTGTGTGTGTGTGTGTATGTAGGCTCGAGTAAAGCATCCCAGGTGAGTGTTGGATCGTCCCGGCCGGTCTCCTCTGGGTGCATTCCATGGCGCACTGCTGCACGGGCAGGGAAAAAGAGGTAAAACAGATCCAACACACACATGTTCAAACGCACACGCACAACACCTATGTGCCAGCACTAGCACTCTTTGTAATAGTCTGTGTGTGAGACTTGTGTGGAGTGTTTTTCTTTTTGTTTGTTTGACCTCCTGGTTTTGTGTCATTGCAATGACACAAAATGAATAATTGCATTGCATGTTTGTCTCCTGAATTCAGGCTTGTCTTTTGTGTTCCTCTCTGACAGCCAGAGTTGGAGTTCTCTCTGTCAACCAAAACACAGCATGACATTTCAAACACAACTAGTTATACTATTTACCAAAACTGTTTCAACAGGGGTGCGACCTCCGCTACACCTGAGTACAGCTTTCAGGTGAGTGTCGCATGCTGATGACATCACTCTTTATGCCATTGTATAGCCTCCAGTCCCATTTCAGTAAGAACACACACCCTCACACACACAGGCCATAGTAGAGGCGTGATAACACAATGATTGTGATGTTACTGAATATGGTATCTGTAACCACATCAGGGTGCTGCGTCAGTCAAAGTCACCTTGGAAACTGAGTCCGAGACCGACCCAGAGGAGACCGAATCAGAGTCCCAGAGTTTAGTGGCACTGAGTGGCCACGAACAAATCTCTAGCAGCCAGTACAACAGACTTAAGGTACATTATGAACAATATACACAATGCACAGAGGTGAAGAAACTGTTGTGTGAGCTTTAGTCACAGTACATAACAGGTAAGATATGGGTGTGTATTTGCAGTAACTATTAGTGATCAACAGGTGGAGCTAGAGGAGTGTCGACTCAGACTCACAGAGGAGAGAAATGCCAGACTAAGAGCCAACTCCCGTTTGGTAGAGGTACACGCATAACCACCAAACTTTATTGTTACAGTTCCGGCATACCCTCATAGCAGACATGTCCGATAGCTTGATGGTGTTTTATGCCCCCAACGTCGTCTTCCAGGCAGCGCTGCCACCGCTGACTTAAAGGCACCTAATCCTAAACCTAACCCCAACCTTAACCCATGGCTAACCCTAGTGCCTTCCAGGCAGCGCTGGCTCGAAGACAACGTTGGGGGCTTAAAACACCAATAAACTGTCCGCTCACCAGAATATGGTATGTGCTTGCTTTTGTGCTTGTAGCTTGAGCTGGAGAATGCCCGCCTGCGGAGCATGAACTCGTCCCTTTCGGAGGTGGTGGAGAACCCTGCCAACTCTGCTCTGCTGGATGACACGGTCCTAGACAGCATTGAATCCTCCTTCTCCAAGTTCAACGCTTTCCTCAACCTGCTGTCTGAAGCTGGGTAATGCTGTGTTCCTGCATACACACACCACCACACTTTGCACTTCGGAACATAATACATTGTATGTAAAGTATTTGTAAACACACATACAGTCTAGTCATCTTAAATGTGTCCATACCTCCTTCACGCACCCATAGAAGTTGAACTTTAATTGCGTGCAGTATCTGATGCAGTCATCCTCTCTTATAGTCTCGGCCAGCTTGCCTCTATGGTGGGAATTGACCAATCGGACTTCAGTGTGATGGGGCGGCCACAGCTATCATCCACTGGACGAGGAATTGAAGGAGGAGCAGGAGATCTGCAGGCCGTTTCCATGGTAAGCAGTGTAGTATGAAGGATGTATGAAGTGGACAAATCTTAATTCATGAGTATGTCCTAGCAGGTCAGTGAGAGAGAAGTTGGAATGTTGGCACAGTCTCTGCAGGCTTGCCTGTATGTCGCTGCTGGCTTTGACTGAAGTGCTGTTGTCTCTTAGCAGAAGCCCACGGGTCCTGGTGCTCCTGGATCCCCCAGGTCCCTACCTTCCTGCTCTCCACCGTTGGAGCCTCATCCTGGGCCCTCTCGCCTAGCTGCTGCCCCCGCTGGTGTAGAAGTGGAAGTGCATGATGGGCGCTACCTGTCCTCGCCTGCTCCAGAGATTGTACGCTCCCAGCAGTCTACTCCCCGGAGTGTTGGCTCTCTCAGCGATGGTTCTACCAATGTCAAGCGTGTGCGAGATGATGGCTCTCGTGGCTCCAACTCCCATAGCAATGGCCTCAAAGACAGTGGCTCCCGTGGCAGCAGTTCCCATGGCAGTGGCCCAAAGGGCAGAGCTTCTCGCAGTAACAGCTCTCATATCAGCCCCAGAAACAACCACTCCAGTGATAGCAGTGGTCATAGCGACGTGCTCAGACAATACAGTTCCCATAGTAATGGGTCTCACGGCTCAAAGGGATTGTATACTAAACATTTCACTGGGGCAGAGGGGGAGGGTGGGGCTGCCCAGCTCCTAGAATCTCTCTCACTTTCCTCGTAGTTCTGACAAATACAGTTGTTTTTTTTTCCACAGTTGCCCATCTTTCATCTTGGCAATCTTGCCAGAATTATTGAATTATTTATTGATTTTTTTGAAAGGACAGTCATTTGTTTATGCGGGTTCCATTTTTATAAGATCTACAATACTGTGTTTTGGACTAAAAAAATAAACAGTTCATGTTATACATACTTTGTACTACTGTGGTCATGGTGTCCGGTGTGTGACAAAGTGTCTGTCTGAGGACTAATAGTGATGTATTGTAAAATAGTGATGTAAAAGTATTTCTGAATTGGATACTACGAAATGACCATAGAAGTTTGTTCTTATATCAGCAGGGTACATTTCAGTTTGTGTTTGAGTGGTGGGATGCTGTGGCGAGTTGGAGGCATGACGCGACCATATCTGTTTCAGCATGTCTGTTGTAAAGCCATATGCACATTGGAATTGTGTTGGGAAGCGCCCTCTAGCGGGTGAAGGTCAATACTGGACACGTCTCTGACAAAAGACTCCAGAGCACTGACTGCAATTCCATCTCAGTTTGCCAGAGCAACCCTGTCGTCAGGACTTCCGTGTGCGTTTGCTTTGAGAGCTGACCTGTGGACTGAGACTGGAATATTTTGCCGCATAGTTCTCGAGCATCTCGAGTAAATCATCAGTACTGACAATATTCCATCGACTGAAAAGGTGAGACCTGGGGCGATGCCAGTATCTCGAGAACAATGTTGGTGCATCGTGATGTCTGTGTCGACACAGCTATGTTAGCTATCGTTGGCTAGCCAAATCAGCGTTGGGACTTCAAATGAACTAATGCATGGTGTCAATATTCAAAATTGCTGTTCCATCTAAGGGTTAACATGTTTAATACATTTTAATGTAGAATAGCAATATTCAGTTTAGCCATATGGTTGAGACTAGCTGCTAACGTTCGGTCAATTGTTTCTTGGCATCCAGTGGTGTCCTTGAATGGCGTCTCAAGTAAACAAACTACTAACTAACTAATCTGAAAGGATTCATACTGTATCACTTAGGCCACACTGTAGTTCGCTTCGCTAACATATTTGGTGTTCATTTGGGGTAATCACTTCATTCAATTGAAAGTAAAATTATCTACGTTATCTGAAAATTATACTGTATGTTGACGTGTGCGCTTCCGGCGCTGCTGTAAATATAACTTAATTGTCGGACATGGGGCTGGGAAGTGAATGGTATTCATTGTGTACTGATCATGTCACTGGTATAATTTTGTAAAAGGAGGATTAACAATAAGTTAACTAGGCGTACTCTTGTTTTTTTCTTTTACGTGTTAAAGCGAGAGCATCGATGGGTGCTCTCGGGAACGGGCGGCGAGTCGGCCGGTCTCCTCCATTACTGATTGCCGCTTTGACCACATGCATCCTCGTCTTGGGATTTAACTACTGGGTGGCGAACTCCCGCAACACGGAACTACAGGTGATTAGTTTGCATCAAGTTGCAGGATGAACACAATAGATATGCAGTTTTTTCCTTACCAGTGAGTTATGCTTAGTCTCCTGCAGACTCATTTGAACATTGTGAAGTGCAGTTTTGTGGCTTTGACCTCATGTTTTGTCCTCTTTGGGACAGTTCCTGTAGCTCAGGAGGTAGACACCATGGATTTGATACCCAGGAAATGCATCGCCTAGTGAACAAATCAAAAATATAACATACTGATGTAATCACATAGGTGCTACGCATGTGTAGCAGAGACCATTCACTAGATGAACATATCTCCATTTGGTTCACCCATAGGCGCAAGTGTATGAGTTGGAAACGCGTGTGCGGAGAGGTGAGGCAGATAGAGAGGAGGTCTCCCAGAGATGGGAGGAGGCGGAGGAGACGATGAGACGCCAGAGTCAGCAGATCAGAGAGCTCGAGGAGCAGCACCAGAGACAAGAGGTACACACACACACACACACACACACACAACCACCAGAGACAAGAGGTACACACACACACACACACACACACACACAACCACCAGAGACAAGAGGTACACACACACACACACACACACCAGAGACAAGAGGTACACACACACACAACCACCAGAGACTAAAGGTTCATACACACACACACACACAACCACCAGAGACTAAAGGTTCATACACACACACACACACACAACCACCAGAGACTAAAGGTTCATACACATACACACACACAACCACCAGAGACTAAAGGTTCATACACATACACAACCACCAGAGACTAAAGGTTCATACACACACACAACCACCAGAATCAAGAGGTATATACACACACACACACACACCAGAGACAAGAGGTTCACACACACACACACACACACACACACAAACAAACAATCACCAAAGACAAGACTGCTGAGGCTGCACAGCAGAGTACCCATACTGGCACTACCAGTTTGTGAACTCAACACACGCACTGTTCAAAGGATTGGTTGACAGGATTCTGTCGTCTGTGGGTGTGTAGTGAATTAACATGCATCACTGATCTTTGTGTTTTTCAGGCCACGCTTCACATCAACGTATCGTCTTGCTCCAAAACCGTACAGGACGTGAAGAGTAAGCAATACACACACACACACACCCACAAAACCTGAGCCCAGATATTTTCACGTCCTCTCTATTTGTCTTCTGGTGTTAGTCCACTGGGGCTATTCCCCTGTAGAGCTGTGAAATCTCATTAATGATGTTTACTACACCTGCCCCTGACCTGCCCCAGCCCACACCAGGCGCTGCCGCTGGAGTAAATGTACACGGAACACAGTGAGTGGATCATATGGAATCACGCTCTGCCTGCCTGTCTGTCTGTCTTCTGTTTCTCCATAGACCAGCTGAAGTCTTCGCTTGATAATTTGGAAAAGCTTCGGAAAGAGTTGCAGACGTGTCAAAGCTCTGTGAACACACTCAACAACAAACTCACTTATGACACGTGAGTCTCACTCTCTCTTTGTGCATGTCTCTCTCTCTCTCTCTCTCTCTTTCTCACACACACACACTCACATTCAAACAGAAAAAGACTGAATAAATGTGGTGTGAATGTTTGAGCAGTGTGTCAATGGCTAGGGTGGTGCCTTGAAACTGGTGTTGCTCAGTAATATTGGACTTTACATTTATGGTTTTTTTATAGTTCCCTCTTGACACAAATATAGACACATCTGCCTGAGCTCAGCCTGGTATTAAGATCATAAGCAGGGAGGACAGGAGCACATGAGGAGAACAGCAAAGATAATCAACAGGGAAGTAGGGCTGGGCGATATGGCCTAAAAAAAAAATCTCCGATTTTTTCACAATAAATCCGATTTACGATTTAAATCGATTTTCTTAACAGCCCCCAAATTCATATGCAAAAGAAATAGTTCCAAAAAAACTTGTTTATTTTGATTTCACCCTTGGAGTTAAAGTGCAATCAACAACAACTAGCCAAAAAGGCAATATGGCAGGCCCTGCCATTGTAAACTGTGACATGTAACCTTATGTAACATAACTTTCAACAGCATCAGTTATCTGTACATGACAGCATAGGGTGCTTTTTTCTAAACATTTCTAAACATTCTTAGCCAGGAAGACAAGCCTATCACCTCTGGCTTTAGACATGCCCGGTGGCCATTGCGAGGGTTACTTTCAAAACGTATTCCATTACAGAATACAGAATACATGCCCAAAAATGTAATCTGTAACGTATTCCGTTACGTTACTCAATCTGAGTAACATATTCTGAATACTTAGATTACTTCCGCATTGAATTGCATTTTATAAGTGTAGGAATGCGGCCATCAAATCCTGCTTTAATAAGCCTACTAAACAGGCCTATTCTGGTGTGTTCTTCTGTTCCAAATGGCTGAAGTGTTAGGCCCACATAGGAGAATGTAAAGTCAACTAAGATACCTGATACAACTTTAAAATAGCAAGGTGACCACTAAAACTACAGCAGGCAACTAGGCTAATTAAAACAAACAAATTAATAGGCCACTTTAAGGGCGTAGCCAGAAATTATAATTAAGGTGTGCCTGTGAGATTTTTCGGTGGCATCAACCCAGTACAAGTGAGGGGCGCATATGACAGGTGGAACGCAAATGACCTGTAAATGTAAACATGGGCTCAGAGAGGGTTAAAGCTAATCAAGGATCTTTGATGGGCTACTCAAAATGAACGTGATCGCGTAATAATGACAATCAAAAACCGCACGTTAAAATATGCTAGGCCTACTCGCAAGAATAATTCTTCAGAGGCAGCACCATATAATTCATTTTAAAACGTAAATGTAGATCTAATTAGAAAAAATAATAATCCATAAAGCTATTTTAAGTTAGAATAAAAAACGTAGAATGCAGTGCCTATTTTAGAGATTGGTTTTATTGTAGGTCTGAACTAGGCTTTGCTTATTGCTTAGCAAACTGTGTAACCAATTGGCCGAAGTAGCCGAATTCTTGTCATATGGGATGCAGTTTTAAAACGTTTGTGGTACGGTGGACTGTATTTTAGCGGCTGTGCGCGTGGTGCTTGGGGTGCTGCTGTCTTTTTCATTCCGCTGCGCGCAACATTTCTCCCATTCGACAGGATGCTTTTGTTTGAGGTGCTGCAGTAAATTTGTCGTACTGCTGCCTTTGCTAGCAACAGACTTCATACATACTTTGCAGCGGGGTGTTGTCTGGTCTAAATCTGACCACGCGAACCAAATGACGGATGACACAGTGCCTTTCTTCGGAACGAGTTCTTCCCTGCTTGCTGCCATGTTGTCACTCACTACTATCTATATCACTCACTATTTGGTAAATGCGCGCACTATGCGGGGGGAGGGAGGGCCGAGCTCATTCTACGGGAGGCCAGAGGGAAGCGTTATTAACAGTTGTTAAAGAGAAAACCGATTTTCATTCAAACAAGTCGACGTGAACTGCACACTCGAGTTAATCGATAAAATCGGTTTATCGCCCAGCCCTACAGGGAAGCAGAGAAGAGCAGATCTGGAGAAGTCTCATAGCAACAGGAGCCATTCTGGACAGAAGCTCAAATGGAGATTCAATGCAGGGGCCTGGGGGCTCTGGGAACAGCTGTTTAGCATTAGCCCTAGGAGTGCAATTCAGCATGGCTGCAACAGTGACATGGCATTTTTTTACACCGCCAGTCACTGTTTGGGGAGAATCTGATAGAAACACAAACACTCATAGATAAGCCAAAAGTGAGTGATTAAAACCTCCCATAATTAAAATGCCCATTCACTATCAGTACTTGAAACCCCATGAATATAAAACTTGTCAAACAAGTCTTGTTTGTTTGTTTGTTTGTGTGTGTGTGTGCCCAGTGCCCAGTGTAACACACAGATACTGGCCTTGAAGGAGGACTGTGAGGAGAGGATGGCTGCGGCTGCAAAGGATGCTCAGAAAAAGCAAGAGAAGAACCTACAGGTGAGGACCAACTCAGAACACAAATCTAATCTTAGGAACACAGCTCAACCAATCAGAAACAAAGACCAGAACCATCTGTTTTAATAATGATTGGTTAAGCTGCGTTTAAAGTTGTTTTAAAACACTGCAAACCTACACCTTAATAACGTTGCCATGCCAAGCAAAATCAGCCGCTGCATCTGTTTGTTACTTGGCAACCATTATTGCCGAAGAACTACATTATTAGAACTATATTATTAGTAGTGATTTATATAAATAAGTTATTGCATGTTTGTTTCTATGTGTTTACTTTATTATGAATCCATGCCAGGTACAGTATATGTATTAGCTGGGGCAGATGGATCCGGGAGGCTGTAGGTCTGATTTTGGAACAGCTAAATGATTTGAGAACAGCTAAATGATTTGAGAACAGCTAAATTATTTGAATTATTGAAATATTAGAACAGCTAAAAGTGAGTCTTAAACACCCCACTTCGCATTGTGCCTAACAGCACTCCTTAGCTGTTCTAAAATATTTGTAACCCACAGTCTCTTGGGGCTTATTGTTTATTTTACTATGGGACCTCTTGTGAGCTACTTGTCCACTTGTATTTACGTGTGTGTGTGTGTGTAGACAAATCCTGCTTTGTCTCCCCAGAAAGACGCCCCACTCAGTGTCGGCAACCTTAAGGCCAATAATGAGGATTCAGCCAACAGGACAGCCCAGGCCGAACAGCCCACCCAGTCGGTGGCAGAAACGCAGGCTGACCAAGCCCCGAACCTCGCCGAGCTGAAGAGCAATGACATCGTGGTAAATGATGGTATGGATCACTCTGCAGCAATGCTTCTCTACATCTAGCTCCCCTGAGAAACAGACAGAGCTACTCCAGTCCCTCAGTCAGTCAAATGAAGACGCACGCCTCTCTCCACGTGCCCTCGTGCTCAGGCTCTGTTTTTGTCTTGTGCTCTGTGGGCTCAGGTGCAACACCCACTCAGAGGACGCTAGCTGCTGATGTGAAGGACAACGCCATTGCTCAGGAGCTGGGCGGGGACATGAGTGTGATTGGCCAGAAGGATGAGCAGCCCCCCAAGGCCACTGCCAATCCTGACGCAGCGAAGGCCGCAAAACTCTCACTGACTGGAGGTTAGAGAACACACACACACACACACACACACTATTAATATACTCAAAAGAAAACTCAAATCTGAACTTTATTTTTTTCTCTGCCTGCGTGTAAAGATGCTCTGTGCTCACATTAATCTAGGTACATGTTTGTAAAGGATAAATGTCTGTTACATAATGGAAGTTTGTTACATAATGGAAACTGAATAAATATCGGTCTGTATCTCCAGAGGATGCTCTGATGCCTGGTGAAGGCCCAGTGGAGTACACAGACCAGACGGAGGCAGACAACACAGGTACACAGGCTCTTACATGCACCCGCATTGCATTTGAGTTGAACTGGCAGGCCCACTTGGACCCCCTCTGCTTGTGTAAACAGCCTTTAAACATTACCTGTTCCCTTGCAGCGTATTAAATCTGATCTATGCGTCTACAGAGAAAGAGGGAGGTCTTGACAACCTTGATGACTATGAAGAGAACGAGCCGGAATCTGAGGACGACAAACAGGCAGCCCTTGCCCTGGACTGAGACCACACCATATACTCACTTGCGCACTCAATTGCACACACACACACACACACACACCACAGAAGGTGAGGTTACAAGCATTTCCTGAGGCTTCCAGTGCAGCCTCTCACTTTTTAACTGGGCCCATGGCCTCACTCCTGGACTTTTATCAAAAACTCATCTGACTTGATGTGATTGATTTTTTAGTTTGGTTGTAGTCAACTTTTTCTTTACTTTGAAGAGTGGCTTAAGATAAATGGATGGCTTTTCAGAAGACTAAATTAAGAGGGAGGCCTCGTTGTGGATCACAAACAAATTCCCACTCCATTAAACGAAGCTGTGGGCTCTGATTCAAGCCCAACCCAACTGGAGTCCAATTTGAAGACAAGACACTGTAAATCTTTTTATATTAATTACCAAGTCTTTTATTCAACATTGAAATGAACTTCTGTTGTTGTATGAAATTGCGTATTAGGCAGCTGGGATGACTGACTGTTAGATGTTTGTATGTTTATTTGTGTTGTTGAAAGATGAAGTGATGTCTTTGGAGTGTTGAGGAGAATAAACAACCTTCAGGGGGGGGTTCTGAGTTCCAGCGTACGGTTTGTCCTTTCAGCAGAGGTGTATCTGTGTGCACTCACACAGTAGAGAGGCCTCAAATAATCTTCACCACAGGGAAATATTTGTGTGTGGAAAAATCGAACTCGGGCAGTGCCTGGGGCAGAAGGAGGAAACCAAGAGAGATAGATGAGAGAGAAATGATTTATAAAGCCCTTCAGCTCTACATTCCTGCCTCAGGGGGGAGGGGCAGTCAGACCTCTGCTCTGACCAGATGGATAATTACAACCTGTCACTAGGACACATACGGGGATGGAGATGACCTGCACTAAACAATTTAACATTTTGAAATTGGTGTATTGAAGTTAGAGGAACTGATGTGTGTGAGTGGGAGAGAGAGAGGATCTACACCTATTTACCTTAGTCTCTTTTTTATGTCCTCCTGCAAGCAGCTTCATCACTACAATGTTTGGTTTGGCAACTTTAAGAATCCGATTGACCTGAAACACAAATACAGAGTTAAGTAATAAACTTAGTTCATATTAAGATGACAGAGAGCTTGCCCTCAAGGTTATGCTTTTTACTTGCAAATCCTTATTCCGGTCTAACCCAAAACTACTCTGATTGACGTCTTTTTGGTACCTGTCGTGGCAGATATTCAGACTCGGGCCAGAAATTAAGTCCAAACATCTTGCCCACAACGTAACAAAAATACACCATTATAACCATTAGAAGTCAAAAACTTCTCCCAAAAAGAAGGCGCAATAGTCCGGCAGAGTTCCGTGCAAAAATTCCTTTAATGACTACATAGCGCAAAGCCTGAGTGGATCGCACGATCGCACTCCCGAACAAAGGTAGAACTCTCTTACTTATACCCCTCCAAAATGCTGACACAACACTACCCCAAACAAACTTTTCACCTTAAGTTTACGGAAAGTTCAGGGGTGTACAGTATAGAGTGATCACAGGTTACATTGTGCATGGGTTAAATATCGTTCGCCCCCCTGCACTCTCCTACTGGTTGTTATGAGTAGAGCTCGCCCTGTGTACGCGTTATCTTGCAGCTTCAAGGCCGACTTTGGTTTCTTCAAAAGGCCTAGGCTAAGGCAGCATGAGACACAGTGCAACAAAATGAGACATAGGAATACAAAGCGCACATAGGGGGAATCAGCTTCAGTTTCAGCTTCAGTATGTTAATAGTATTAGTTAAACTTGTTATTTAAAATGTTATAAGAGTATTATGGTTAGGAATAACTTCAGTGTATTACTTGATTATGATTAAGATTATATGAATACATGCTTTACAGTTTCAAACTCGTTCTCTCATCATGATGTCTACAACCCATAGGATAATTTTATACAACATACCCAACGAAAGTTTACACATCATAAACCAAAAATAGACTCTAGGTTGTTTTTAGAGTTTTCCCTTAAAGGTTGTATCAGTGATTTCAGGCCCAAAATAGGCCCTAACATAAATGATCACATTCATCTAATCTTTCCTAACGATCCACTGGGCTGTCTGACCCATAAGCAGGCCGTCAAAAAAACGCGTCTCTGTAGGCAGCCTAGGCTCCGAGATTTGTACACAAAAACAATTGCTACCAACAAGGCAAAATAAAGTGTTTCAACCAATAACCGACGAGATGTGCGTTTAGGAGAGGTTTAATTGCACTGGAAGGAGGGGGAGGGAGTAGCGAGCTAGCTCTCTGTTTTGTTTGAACATCAACAGAAGTGACGTATCCCCGCTATTGCTAATACAACCTTTAATGCTGCACAGTAACATTTAGCCAAAGCTTGTGGGGGGGATTGTGGGTGGGGACTGACCTCTGCGTCAGGGCTGGTGATGTTCTCCAAAATCAGTTTGGCCTGCTGAAAGTGTTTGCTGGCCGCCATGTAGAGGTCTGCCGATTGAGGAGGGGGGCTGTACTTCTTCAAGTCAGACATCTCCTATAACACATGAAACACCTTGGGTTCAGGCAGAAGGTGCTGACATTTCCTCTGAAAAGCTTAAACGTAAACTTTAGTATTTAGCTTTATATTATTATAGGTTTTTTATGTTATTATTTCTTAAAGGGCATGCTGTATGCCCATCACATTTACACTGGATGTAGTGGACCTGAGTGTAGTGGTCACAGGTGAGAGTGTAAAAGGTCAGACCTTTACCTTAAACTGGATGTAGTGGACGGGCGGGGGGGTGACCACACTGTTGAAGGGGGCGAAGCGATGCTCATAGCGCACCTGTTCACTGTCCAGCTCAAACTGAGGCTTACGCACCTTACCATCCATATCCAAAGCTATCATAGTCTGTGAGGGAGAGGAAAAGAACACATGTAGAACACATAAACACACATAGAACATGTAAACACATGTAGAACACAAGAACACATAAACACATGTGGAACACAAGAACACATAAACACACATAGAACATAAGAGCACAAACACACAATAACACAAACACACAAAGAACACAAACACATAACAAAACCCATGTAGACAGTAACATGCAGTGTTTGACTGAGAAGAGAACAGTTTCTGGTTAGTCTATCCCCAATGATCTTATTGATTGCTTGATTGCTTGTTTCTGCGTGCATGTGAGAGAGAGCACTACCTTATACATGCCAGCACACATGTTCTGGTAGGCCTGGCTCATGGTGATCTCTTTGCCTAGAGGACGAGCTGTGGACCCATAACAACAACATCAAAAAACACACACACATACAAAGATCATTGATCTATGCCTCCTTCTTTTAGACATCCCCATACGTCCATATGGGCTCATCACTCATTCACATGCACGCGCGGACACACACACACACACACTTTCTCCTCACCCTTTTTCTTCTTCTTGCTCTTCTTGCTGCTGCGTCCCTTCTGTTGCTCCTCCAGGATCCTCTCCTCGGCCATCTGAGAGCTGTCTGCCCGGCTCAGTGTTGACATCAGCCATGCGTACAGAAACTCTGACAGATACCTGATACAACACACAAACATTGACACATACATTGACATACACATACATAGACACACACACTAACCACAGACATGGCAATTGCTGTCAAACTAAAATAACACATACACCCACACAGAACACCACAACTGGGGCTATTTGAGTTTGTTCCTGAAAACACACAGACACACACACACACACGTACCAGTAGATGTAGTAGTACTCATGTGTCCTGATAACACACTGTTACACCCGAGGGTTCACCCTGCGACCCACAAACGCAAATTCCGCGAATGCCAAAGTCAAACGCGAAAACCAAAAGCCAGCCTACCTAATTTACCAAGATAGCTCGTTAGTCTAGGGGGTTTAAACAATAGCTAGCTAAATTAAGCCCTCAGTGCAACTTGCCCTGCGTGTATGTGGTAACTTGAATTGGGAGTCTATATCAGTGGTGTGGGTGA
The DNA here is from genome assembly GCF_046254945.1 of Alosa pseudoharengus. Classification (NCBI taxonomy): domain Eukaryota; kingdom Metazoa; phylum Chordata; class Actinopteri; order Clupeiformes; family Clupeidae; genus Alosa; species Alosa pseudoharengus. The sequence goes on along the minus strand of NW_027468848.1, from coordinate 16,747,547 downwards.
AGATGTTGATATGTAAAGACTAAAGACTGCAAGAGGAACCAGCTTCCCGACTTCCCAGGCGAGCGTGCGTACAGGGCCAGCCCAGGTCTTGCTCTTTCCCGAGAGCGGCCAGCTCTCTTGCGGTTGTTCGGTTTTGGGAGTTCAAGTTTTGATTAGTAAAGTCCGGGTGCCAGGCGAAAACGTTGTATAAGGATAAACAAAAAACCACAATAGTCTGAAGGGACGTCGGAGAAACAGGTAATCCTGGTCAGCGTTGGCGAGTAGCGTGCACACTTTCAAATTCCTGCACGAGACTGGCGTTTTCGCGCTTCTCCAGGTATCCACCTGTAATCAATTTTTAAACATCGCGCTTGCCACGCCCATCAGTCAGCTGGTCCTAAGGCAGCCATTAATCAGTGTGTGTTATCCCTCAACCTGACCGTAACATACACACAGACACACACACACACACACTTACCAGTAGATGTAGTAGTACTCATGTGTGCTGTACAGCTCGAGCTCGAAGCCGCTGAGCAGGTAGAGGATCATGATGCGCAGGCTGTGGTACAGAACCCAGGTGCCCACGCAGGCCAGGTGCTGCCGGCCTGGCTCTAGCTTCAGCAGCAGGCTGTGGAGGGCAGCGTCCACTTTCTCAGCCTACACACACAGTTACAC
>NW_027468848.1:16731893-16744393 GCF_046254945.1 Alosa pseudoharengus | reverse complement strand
GACACGGATGGGCAGATCAAATGTAAGATTTTCAAGATTTTTCAAGACTTGGTTGAAAGTTGAAAGGTCTGTTTACCTTAACTCTTCGCTGGAGGTCATCCTCCACGTCCTTCAGCATGCCTGTTATCACACAAACACACAATGTAAAATTTCAGATTACAAGTCATCTGGAAAACTGATTCCAATGTTCAATAGTGTATCTGTGACATAAACCCCACCTGTTACTCGCAGGTCTGTCACGTTGTTAGCCATTTTAAAGCCATAGGTCATGGCCTGGAAATCTTCCTGAAATACCAGCATCATTATTATGACACTGTATGGCATGTGTGAGCATACTGAGAAGGTGAAAGAACATCCATCAAATTAACAAAAAAGCAGGTGTAAACTTTGGGTGCAAATCAAGTGAGATCAGATCAGCAGCCAGATGTGATTCAGCTCTAGAGCCAAAAAGTGTGTGCGTGTGTGTGTGTGTGTGTGTGTCTGACCTCCTCGAACACAGCAGCCTTGTTGATCTTGTCACGGGCAATGTCACACAGCTTGAGCAGGCCCAGGCAGAAGGCCTTGAGGGGAGGGTCCTGGATGATCTCTGGGTTGTGCACATACAGGCAGGTGAAGACTGTCTGCGCTAGAGAATGGCCCTCCAACCACGTGATCTGTGGGAGAGAGACAGAAGTGACCAGGAGAAGAGTTTTACACAGACATTACAAGAAAACAAAGGTGTGTTTGTGTGTCAATTATGTGTCTTTACGGTGTGCATGTTAGCTTATTTGTATTCATGGGTTTCATCAGGTCCCTTTCCACAGGTGTATACAATCATGCACCTTGATTATGAATGCAGACTGCATGGTGCTTGATTAATACACCTGTGTAAAGGGACCTGATGAAACCCATGAATAAGCATGGATGGCATGTGTGTGTGCGTTTGTGTTTTCTTCTTGATAGGAATGCATTCCTATTATAAGGCTTAAGAACCAGTGAAATAGAAAATCTGAAAATGTGTGTGTATTACCAGACAGCAGAAGCAGGTGTCTATGATACCGATGAGCTCGGGCAGACTTAAGTCTCGTACACGTATGGCCCCCTCCTGCACACACAACACAGCAAACCAAGTCCTTTACTCCATCATCTGTATCCTAATTCTCCTTCTAATGCCACTCAACATGTTCTTTATAAGAGAGATAAGTGGATAAAGAAGCAAAAAGAAATGCACCTTCACGGCCTGCTCAAAGTTGAGCACTTTCCGGTTCACTTGGTTACCGATCATTCCAGCATCCATCTTTGGGTCCATCATCTCGATGGCGGACATGGCCTCAAAGAGGCCAAACCTAGACACACACACACACACACACACACACACACACACACACACACACACTACAGTGAGCTGCATGGAGCGGTGTTCACTACTGTGAGGCACTATGATGACATCATAATATGTTATGAACTGCAAGAGCATGTGCATAGTACAGAATGGGTGCGTTTGTGCTAATTAGCGCTGGACTCACAGTTTGTCATGGAGCAGCTCTCCGAGGTTCAGCTCTAAAAGAGAAAAATACATGTGATGTATGTTTTACACAGTGATGCATGTTCATCACACAATCAGAACTGTGTATTTCTCTCTTGGCAAATGTTTATATACACACAGACACACCACACACACCTCTGCAGGCTGCTTTGAAATCCTGGGTGATATCCACCCAGTTTGCATTGCTTCTCATCTTCTCTGGCACTCCGAGACTCCAGCCAGCATCATCCTCCTCCACTGATGACTTCATCACCATGGAGACGCCTGCACACACACAATGAGATAGAGAGGTAGAGAGAGAGAGACTATTCAGCTGCAGTGCAATCACCTCTCTAGGGCAGAGAAGGTCAAGTTTATCTGACAATCCCATTGGTTTAAATGAGGCCTCAAACAATATAAGGGCTTCTTTGCAAACACCGTGTGTGTGAGAGCCCACACAAGCACCTACAGTCACACAAATGAAATCCGTGATGACATATGCTACACTGTTGGACTTTAGCATGCTCTTATGGTTAGGTATTCCACATCGACCGTGTTAGTATGTCTCTGCTGTCGGTTTAGGCTTGACTCACTGCCACTGATCCATTACAGATAAATGAGTGATTGATTAGATTCAGGCATGCATGTAGAACACCATGTTATAGATTGTTATTATATACTATATTAGCTGCTCCATTGCTTCGCTAAGAAAAACAGACGTCGCCAGGTAACATCTAGTACAAGAAACGTCAAAATACTAGCCTAAATAATTAGACATGTTTGCAAATGTTCAAACTAAATCACACAGAGCCTAATAAACACACAAACCAGTCAATTCCAGTCAATACACTTTCGATAGGACTGGCTGTCCCTGTCAATAACGGAATATGGTCTGTTAATGTTGCAGCCAGGACCTTTCATCGCAACACAGCCAGCAACAGACCACTGACATTAGCTGGCTAGCCGAGAGGTAGTGCCTAACGTATTTCAGAAACAGACGGAGCTGCTTTTATAATTGTAATATGCGTAATGCTCCTTATACAGTATTCTACGAATATCTCGCTTTCCTTTTGAAAAATAGGAAGCATCATACCTTAGAATGAGCAATCTTCGAAAAAAAAACCGTGTCTGCTATGCTATTGCATTAATGAAGAGACATGGAGCAGTGGCTACTGAAAAAATCGTCATTTCCCGATATGCATTATGGGAGTTGGTGTCTCTTTTGAGGATAAACATGTAAAGTGCAAGTGGATTTTAAGCCTTAAAAATACAATTTCCCACAACCCCTTCAGTGGCCTGTCATATTGACGCGTCTTATTTTTAATGCACTACATTTCCCATCACTATGGTCTCGCGCAAAGCAGACTGTGGTTTGTTGTCTCACGGTCTCACCTCAGTTCAGAGGTTGAGTGTAAATAATCGGGCGTTGCGTCCAAGACGAATAGAAATGTGGGACTGACACGCCCAAATGGGACAACGTTTCTCAGCATCGTAGGTTTGTGAACCCTTTTTTTTTCTTTTCTTTGCCTCGTAACAGGTACAGCGCGGCTCATATTTAAGGGCATCATTAGTGTGCCATTAGTTAGCAAGCTTGTGGACTAGCTTCATAGCTAGTTGAGTTGAGTAGGCTAGCCAACGTTAATTTACTTTGAGTCTTAGCAGGTGCATTGGTTGGTTGTCCCAGCCAGTCTGAGTCAGTCAGTCACGTTAGACCAAGCTGGTAGCTGGCAGTTGTAGTAACGTTAGTATCATTAAGATTTAATGCATTCTCATATGGCAGCTGCAAGCCGTGACCAGTAAGGGCATTGTGGGGTTAGAATAGCTGATATCTGTTTAAGACTGGTTGCACCCTGTGGCTAACACTGAATTGTGGCTACTGGGCGCTCTAGGTCTCAGCAGGCGCAGATAAGGGCGTTAAATAGCCAGTCGGGCTAGCGCACTATAGCCGTTATCTGACAGCCTTGACAGCTAACGTCACTAAGCTTGGGGATCGAGGATTATTCGCTGGGTGGTTTTCAAACCAGTAAGGTTACTCTAGTGTTTCACGTTTCAGGCTGTTGCTTCAGAAACACGGTATGTAGACGTTAGCCTTATTCATTCTTAACCTGGAGATAACGTTAACTATAAGCGCAATAGCTAGACATGTGCCAGATTATCACCTTATTTGAGTGTGTTGTAGTTAACTAGAATCATCAAGATTTGATTGTGAGATCGGATCGCTAAATGGAATGTTTATGGTTTGCGTTAACTAAATTCAAGTTGACAGGTGGTGATGACAGTTCAGGTCAGGGCACGTCAAAGGCCTGTCTGCTACATCCCAGGTTTGCTAAAAACAATGTTGCGGTGGTTGACCTGTCGGGGGCCGCTGTGGATACGCGATGAGGGAATAGGCTACCAACTGATACAGTCGGTCGCTCATGTGTGTTCCCCGCCTACTAGCTATCAGATTAATCTTGTGTCTTTTTGCTAGTGCACCCTCGGCTCTGAACGAGATAAAGCCACAGATCATTGTGTCCCCACCCATAGTGATCGGCTCTGTGTGTGTGTGTGTGTGTGTGTGTGTGTGTGTGTGTGTGTGTGTGTAAAGATGGAGAGGGGAGCGAGTCCAAATGAGAAGGTAACGCTGGGGATTGAATTCACAGGAAGGTGTAGAATCTCATCTGCTGGCATGATCTGTTGTTTTCCTATCCACATTCGTTGGGCTAATGTTTGTTAGAAGAGGAAATGTATTTATAGTTTAATATCATAATAATAAAAAAACACATATTTCATCTCTTTTCTATAGGTGACAAACAGGCGAGTTGGTGTGGAGATATGAATAAACCCAAAATGTCTTCGGAGAAAGGGTGAGTATGAACACATAAACATAGACAAAACACATGCCCAGGCAGATATGCACTTTGCTAACCCACATCACAACATGTTTACTGACTTGTTTTGCCAACACAAAAGAATGTCACATCCAGATGTAGCATGGTGGTCAAGCATAGATGACTGAGTCATCCTCTAGGGAAAGGATGAAAAGTCTGTGTCTATGTGGGTGGGTAGGAATAAAGAAATTTGTTGTCTGGCTGAGCTAGATGTTACCCCATCCAGAACAGCAGCTGTGTGTGTGTGTGTGTGTGTGTGTTCTCTGGGAAAGAGTGGATATTTCAAGTGCAGTTCAGTGGGTTGTCATACTCCAGTCCATATTTAGTAGCAATTTCTGCTGAACTTCAGTCAGCCTCAGATTCTCACAGACTCTCTCTCTCTCTCTCTCTCTCTCTCTCTCTCTCTCTCTCTCTCTCTCCCCCCCTCTAGCATACACACTCTCACATGAGGGCAGTGAGGGTTTTGTCATATTAGCCAGGCAGTTAGATAGTAAGTTTAATCTTAGCAAGATGTGTATTAGTTGTTATTAGATTATGTACGATATGAGCTCAGTGCTGGCATAGACTGTACACACACCACACTTTCATCTCATTTCGTAGACCTCCAAGGAAAAAGTCACATCCGCATCATGTGTGCACACACACTGACAGGTCTTAGTATTCAGAAATGATAATAGAGCCTATCCCCATCAGAAAATCAGATAAAGGAAACAATTTAGCTGATCACTGCTGCCCTCTGCTGGGAGACACTAAAACTGCTTTGGCTGCACAAGATCATGATGAATAGACATTCAGTGAAAGCCTCAAAGACCAAATACAAATAAATGCACACACTTACATGTAATATTGAGTACACCGAAAAGTGTTATTATCAATACATTCTGATTTTGTGTCAGCGAAAACTGGGAGCACAAGGGTTAGTTTAATTATTGTGTGTGTGTGTGTGTGTGTGTGTGTGTGTGTGTGTGTGTGTGTGTGTGTGTGTGTGTGTGTGTGTGTGTGTGTGTGTGTGTGTGTGTGTGTGTGTGTGTGTGTGTGTGTGTGTGTGTGTGCGCGTGTGTGCGTGTGTGTGCGTGCGTGCGTGCAGTGTTCCCAGCAGCTCCAGGGTGCTGATGTTGCTGGGCCAGCTAGAAAGAATGAACGGAGAGGCCATGCTGTCAGACGCAGAGATCAGCCGACAGATCACCAGCAAGATCTTGCACCTCATCCAGACACAGGGTAAGAGCACATGACCTCTGCAGTGTCACACACTCACACACATTCACACACATCGTGCATAGTTAGGTTCGATACAATACAATATACACAATATAGACCTAAATGTTATTTATTTCCAACCAGTATGGCACTCGGAGTGTAAACCTTTGAGTGCCCTTTGAGCCATCGGCTCCAAAATGTATTGGGCTCTTCCTTGGCCTGTTCTAACGTCAACGTTCTAACAAACAAATAAACAACAACAACAAAACAACATCCAGCAAACAGACACGGGTGAAAACATAGCTTCTTTGGTGAGATAACTATATGCAGGGCAGGCTCAAACAAATATTTGATCCAAGCCATTGGAAACAATGTTATGCATTGTTGCACTACACACAAGCAGTGTGTGTCACATTTTGATCTGTTGAAACCCTTTTGGCATTGAACAAACACAGAGGTGTCTTCTGTTCTACATCTGACCTTTAACATCTCACACTTTGATCTGTGCTTCACTGGTCCCGCTGGATAGAAGTATAGTACCTCTAGCCTCTATGATGAAAGTACAAATGTGTTGATCTTCAGTTTCAGCAATAGTTAATCCTCATCCTGACACAAACATTCTCTCTCTCTCTCTCTCTCTCTCTCTCTCTCTCTCTCTCTCTCTCACTCACACACACACACACACACACACACACACACTCACAGACACATACACACACACACACACACACACACACACACACACACACACACACACACACACACACACACACACACTCATTCACTCACTCACTCACTCACTCACTCACTCACTCACTCACTCACTCACTCACTCACTCACTCACTCACTCACTCACTCACTCACTCACTCACTCACTCACTCACTCACTCACTCACTCACTCACTCACTCACTCACTCACTCACTCACTCACTCACTCACTCACTCACTCACTCACTCACTCACTCACTCACTCACTCACTCACTCACTCACTCACTCACTCACTCACTCACTCACTCACTCACTCACTCACTCACTCACTCACTCACTCACTCACTCACTCACTCACTCACTCACTCACTCACTCACTCACTCACTCACTCACTCACTCACTCACTCACTCACTCACTCACTCACACACTCACTCACTCACTCACTCACTCACTCACTCACTCACTCACTCACTCACTCACACACACACACACACACACACACACACACACACACACACACACACACACACACACACACACACACACACACACACACACACACACACACACACACACACACACACACACACACACACACACACACACACACACACACACACACACACACACACACACACACACACACACACACACACACACACACACACACACACACACACACACACACACACACACACACACACACACACACACACACACACACACACACACTCGGCCAGAAAGGAAAGATTCTGCACTGACCTCAAACGGGGAGTCTCAGTGGTGTGTTACTGACTGGGCTACTACGTGCTGTCCTTTAGGTTTGTGGGTTAGTGTGTCATAGTGAAACACTGGTGCAGATACACACTTATAGACGCAGGTGTTAGCTGTCAGTCTCCTTTCATACCACTATGGGCAAGTTTGACACCCAATCTCCCTTCTCAATCCATCTCTTTTTACCAGCTAATCCCCATGACACACACACACACACATACACACACACACACACACACACACACACACACACACACACACACTACACACACACACCCTACTTCATATATCATACAGACATATGGTGAACACTGTACACACCTAAGGATATTATCTTATGTCAGACATACAGTAATTTCCTGTGTATTAGCCACATTGTGTATAACCCGCAGGACCGTGTTTTATGCAAGTTAAAAAAACAAAACCATATTAATACCATATTAACTGCCCCCGTGTATAAACCTCATAGCTGAAGAAAGTTTGCAAAATCAATGTATATATCGCAGCTAATAGTTGGGAAATTACGGTACACCAATACATGCGCAAATCCTAGATCAAATCTATGCTTTGTTTAGGTGTAGAGAAGATACACACATACTGCCTCACATTAGGGCGAGAGGTACCACTTTATGTGTTTGGGAGATGTTCTTCCGGTTCATTATTGGACTTCAGTCTATAATGGCCTGCGACAAACATTTAGAGAGTGACAGATGCAAAGACGCCCTATTGCCTAATGACCCAACACCTCATTCTCTCACCTCTCCTCCTTTAGCCCTTTCATCAGGGTGTCCCTACAATCACCTCACCCCCATTAACTTCAGAGCTTCACTTCACTGCCAACTTGCCAGCATAATCTGACTGGCACTAAAAGAGGCAAAAACAAACTCCGCACCTCACTGGCATCCTGCTGTCAATCAGTCACCACCTCCCTGATTAGATTCTCCTGTGTCTGCACACGCACTCTGCAGCGTGCGTGCTCAGTGGAGATATGAATGTGTTGGGTGGGGGCACAGCTGGGTTGGGTTACATGATGGGCTCTCTCTCCCTCCCTTTCTCTTCTATGGAGGAGTTACCATGAAGGATATGGTCTCTCATTTATGCTGTGAGAATGATGTGAAAGCTCTTAAGACCCAGCCTGCGGTAATAGTGTTTGATTTGGATGGGTTAATGTGTTTATGTTATATACACACACACACACATTTGGACATACATGTTTTATATTATAATATGCTTTTAGGTCAGCGGGTTACAGTGTTGGTAGTTGGTTGGTAGTTTTTTTTTCCTTCACTGTCTTGATGTCTTGACTGTCTGTCTGATGCTGTAACAATCCAAATTTCTCCTTTGGGAGACAATAAAGGATTATCTTATCTTATCTTATCTTATCTTATCTTATCTAGTTTATTGTATAACTATAAGAGTGTTTTGGGTTAGTATTCTCTGGCCTTCAGTGAATTGTCTTAGGGGGTTAGTTGCTTGGATTGTTGTGTCAGTCAGCAGCTGTGCTGGGTTAGTAAAGGACTGTGTTGGGTTAGTATGTGGATAGTGTGTTGCAGCTGGTGTTGGGTACTTGCCTGGGTTGGCTTAGTGTGTGGATGGTGTGTTGCAGCTGGTGTTGGGTACTTGCCTGTGTTGGGTTAGTGTGTGGATCGTGTGTGCAGCTGTGTTGGGTACTTGCCTGTGTTGGGTTAGTGTGTGGATCATGTGGGCAGCTGGTGTTGGGTACTTGCCTGTGTTGGGTTAGTGTGTGGATCGTGTGGGCAGCTGGTGTTGGGTACTTGCCTGTGTTGGGTTCCTGTGGCGTGTCTATGCAGTGTGCTGAACCAGGGTTCAGCTGTAGGGCAGCGACTCTCTCCGGCTGTAATCATATCCATCCTGTAGCCTCGGCTCCCTAAAGAGCAAAGGAGAATCTACACTCTCTCTCTCTCTCTTTCCCTCTCTCTCTCTTTCCCTCTCATTCTCCCTCCCTCTCTCTCTCTCTCTCTCTCTCTCCCTCTCCCCCTCCCTCCCTCTCTCTCGCTTTCACCATCCCATACCAAGCTTTCACTGTCCTCTCCCTCTCAGCATCTGTCTCCATAGCACTTTCTCCTTTCTGTCTCCTTTTGTCTCCTCTTATTCTTTGTGCTATCCCCTCTCTCCCTCTCCCTCTCCCTCTCTTTCTCTTTCTATCTATCTCTCACTCAGAGAAGAACTTGGCTATGATTAGACTCACCGGCGCACGCAATACTGCGAGTGTTGAGAATTGGCAGAATGTGTCATTGGAGTGTGTAGGCGGGGCTTATGACTATGCGTCCGTGTGTGCGTGCAATCGTGTGCGCAGTTGCGTGCATCTGCTGGTATGGGGAATCAGGGGCTTAACATTTATGTATCAGGGACCGAAGGGTAAGCGTGCACATTTGCACTCGTTCTTGCTTCAGTTTTCCTATGCGTGTGTGCAGTGAGTGAAGTTTATCTGTGTAAGAGTGAGAGAGTGTGTGTGTATGTGTGTGTGTTGAGTGGAGATTCGGCTCAGAGATGGAATATCGGAGACGGCGAGTAGAGGATTTCAGACGGTCTACACACAGCCCAGGTAAAGCACAGAAGAAAGGGCACACACACACACACACACACACACACACACACACACACACACACACACACACATACAATCACAGACACATACTCCAGACAGGCGATGTAAGTAAAGTATGTATTTTACAATACATTCATCAACAACTGTTTTACAATACATTTGGATAGACACCTCACTGGACTATCATCAATTCTAAGCAGTCTATAAACCTGTCAAAACACCCTAACTCTTCAACTAATCAAATTGTCAGCTAGACCTAACTAACCCTTACACCCACTTCACCTAATTCCTCATTCAAACCCTAATATAACCACTAGTAGCACCTTTAGCCTCTCTGTTGCCTGCAACGCTCAGCAAAAAAAGTGTCTGCAAATAACATGAGGACAAAACAGGCTATTGAAATAAAGTGGGACCCTTACCATAACCAGACAGTTCTTGCTAGTGCAATAAAGTCCAGCGTGGTCAGCCGTTTAGATGCACATGTGCTGTAGGTTTGGACGCTGACTCTGCCTGAGGGCCTGCTTTGTGGCTAGTAGCAGGAACAGGTGAGGAGTCGGGTGCCCGAGTGGGTGCAGTGACCTGCTGGCTCCGGGAGTCTGTGGTCTGACTGCTCTGATCTGGCCGAGAGATTAAAGACTCCAGCACACCTCAGTGGAACAGAAAGGTCATCTACTCAACAGTTTAGTAATTCAAGATGTCAACGGACATCAGACGGGACAGATCAGCTTACACATATTGGAAAGACCCATCAAAAAAAAATGTTGAAGAGCCACTTTAGACTATTACTGATCAGCAAGCCTACGCTGGAGGTGATTGTTGTTTGGGCTGACACAGTTAGTGTTGTGTGTGTGTGTGTGTTCGTAAACAAATAAACTATAAATATTAACTAGACAAAAGGCACAGAGAGGAAATGTATGGGGTGCTGAGAGTTTTGACAGCTCTCCCAATACGGATGCTGAAACCTGATTTGCTCAATGGCTTAATTTACTAGCACTTAAATCAACATGTGTGACATGCTCATCTGGCCTCTACCCCAAATGCGTGCTGGTGTGTGTGTGAGCAGTAGACATGCACCCATGGACACACACAGCCTTGTGTTGTTGCCAGGGTGATCTTAGCCATCACAGCGGGGTGCTGACGGCTGAGCGGGCCGGGGGTGCTGGGCTATTGGGAGGGGGGCAAGAAGTGCAAGTTGTTGAGCTGCCCCAAGTGTTTTGTGTGTGTGTGTGTGTGTGTGTGTGTGTGTGTGTGTGTGTGTGTGTGTGTGTGTGTGTGTGTGTGTGTGTGTGTGTGTGTGTGTGTGTGTGTGTGTGTGTGTGTGTGTGTGTGTGTGTGTGTGTGTGTGTGTGTGTGTGTGTGTGTGTGTGTGTGTGTGTGTGTGTGTGTGTGTGTGTGTGTGTGTGTGTGTGTGTGTGTGTGTGTGTCTGGGTCTCGGTCTGTGTGTGTCTGTCTATCTGGGAGGCGGGGGCGGCAGTTTTGCCGATATGATGGATGCGTCCATTGTCCTACTGTCTATTTAAAGAGCTCACCTACATGTATTCCTCCCTAACTTTGTCTTCTCTTTCTCTCTGTTGCTGGGTGTGTTTATGCCAGCGTTGAATTCTAGAACTGTCCATTCTGGGACTTCTCAGTGACGTGCCCTTTCATTGATTCATTTTGCTGCACCTGAGCATTCCACAATTTATCCAAATACAACAAGTTGTCAGCTAACCTTGGCCTCATTTTGGATGTGTGTGTTTGTTTGGAACTTCTGTAAGATGACTAACACTCATGCCATCACAAAACATCCTAATCATCACCCACGCGACTCCTCTCATGAAAGACCTTGTCGGTGAGATTCACCCTTCTTCGTGATACTGCTCAACCCTGTCCAAAGGCTGGAAGTCCTGTGTGGGTTTTGCAGCTCAAGAGTGTGTTGCGCTGGTTGTGGTGCAGGTGACGTGGCTCTGATGTTGCGGTTCTGTAACACAACCCTAAGTAACCAGGGGCTGGGGCACAGAGGTTGAGTATGAATGCCACAGGAGAACTCAGCTGCGATATTCTTACACACAGACAGACATTCTTTCGTCAGTATGTGAAAATATGATGTGCCAAGTTTGTAAACACCTACTTGTGTGTGTGTTTGTGTTTGTGTGTGTTTGTGTGTGTGTGTGTGTGTGTGTGTGTGTGTGTGTACAGAGAAGACCAGGAAGGAGCTGACCACTAAGGGCTCTGGTGGAATGGAGGTCATCTTGGCCTCTCTGGAGGTGAGTCCTCAGTAGATCCAACCTCCGCAGTACAAACACAAACACAGCGCTGCACTGCACTGCACTGTCATGGAGCATTCTTACTTACACGGGGCCAGAAATGAGCCACAGGAAAAATGTCTGTATGTCTCTGTAGTAGTATTCCAATGTGTCTGTTGGGCATGTTGACATTCTCTTGAAAGTGTTTATGGGAGTAGGTTTAAAAATATCATCCCATCTATAAAACAAACACACCTGCAGTACCTCTAAACCAAAATACATGTGTAATGCTCATCTCTAAGCACTTTATACTACAGTGTTTGTTTGAAACTATGACCATACAGATCTTTCACTGTGGCATTGGCCACGCTCACGACTGTATCTCTCCTGATTGGTAGAACACACGGGACCTGCAGACCATCTTGAATATCCTGAACATCTTGAATGAACTGCTGAGTGTAGGTAAGTGCACTGCATGATTACTCCTTGGCTGATGGGAGACTGATATTTATAGCACTATTTAAACTGTGACTGATGGGTTTATAGAGTCGGATAGCATGATTACCAGTGCTGTTGTTCAGAGGCTCTTTATCTATCCTCTAACGTGTGTGTGTGTGTGTGTGTGTGTGTGTGTGTGTGTGTGTGTGT
>NW_027468848.1:16719393-16729393 GCF_046254945.1 Alosa pseudoharengus | reverse complement strand
TTTCATGGGCTAGGTTTGCCCAGGTTGTTTTTGTTGCTGTTCTTGGAGCCTGGGCTGTCCACAGAGATCGCGTTTTTTTACAGTGTATTCAGGACACAGACAGCTAGCGGTTGGTTCGGTGCTGTTTGTAGTAAGTGACATAAAATGTAGCCTAAAAAACGTGTGGCATCCCTTAGAGCACCTTTAAACTCAGATACATTTTTCTAAAGGTTTCCTATGCTCTCTAGGCTCCTTTTTGTGAGCATTTCCAGATGTGCATGTATCTTATGATGTGTGTGTGTGTGTGTGTGTGTGTGTGTGTGTGTGTGTGTGTGTGTGTGTGTGTGTGTGTGTGTGTGTGTGTGTGTGTGTGTGTGTGTGTGTGTGTGTGTGTGTGTGTGACAGGAGTGCCTGCCTGTGCGGACTCTGGACTCGCTGGTGAGCACGTCCAGTCTGATCATGAGGAAGTGCTTCCCCAAGAACCGGCTGCCGCTGCCCACCATTAAGAGCGTGTACCAGCACGATCTGCCCAATGTGCCTGCAGGGGGCCCCGTGGCGCAGCTCTACAGCCAGCCCCCCGGGGGTAAGCACTGCACACCACACCGCACCGCACACCACACCACACCGCACCACACCGAACCACACACCACACCGCACCACACACCACACCACCACACCGCACCGCACCGCACCGCACACCACACCACACCGCACACCACACCACACACCGCACCACACCACACACCGCACAACACACCACCACACACCGCACCACACACCACACACCACACACCGCACCACACACCGCACCACACACCGCACCACACACCGCACCACACCGCACCACACAACACACCACCACACACCACCACACACCGCACCACACACCACACACTGCACCACACACTGCACCACACACCGCACCACACACCACACCACACCGCACCACACCGCACCACACACCACACCACACAGCACAGCACCGCACCACACACCGCACCACACCACACCACACCACAACACAACACACACCACCATACCACACCACACCACACCACACCACACCACACCACACCACACCACAGCTTCAGCACACTCCGGCACCAGCACAACTCGCCATGTTTCTCTGCATTCTTATTTGCCAAACAAACATTACCGTGTTCACACAGGGTTAGATAAAATAAAGTAAAGGGGAAGATCACGTAGTAACAGAGTTAATCTCCCACTAGATTTTTTGGTGCCACTCAGCAATTAATTAACCAAAATTTAAGAACAATATGTCAGTTTGTATGTGCTTACTTATACTTAAATGGTAACACAAAATGGTCTGGTGAAATTGAATATGATTTTAAAGCCAGAAAGTAAATTTGTCTCTATCCTCTACTCTTGCAACTCATGCTATGTATATGTAGGTGTGTGTGGGGGGGGATTATTATAATAATAATCACCATTTTTATTTATCTAGCACTTTTCAAAATACAAGTTCCAAAGTGCTGTTATGTGTACTATGTGAGAGTTGTGTCTGTGGCAATGTGAAGGCATCTGTTATGTCTGTGGTCAGTTGAGGATATGATGTTTTTCTTGTTAGTGGATGACGTGGTGGACGAGAGTGACGATAACGAGGACATGGAGCCGGACACTGAGAACGACACCGAGAACGAAGAGGACGAGAAGGACAAGGGACAGGTACAGGCCGTGGCTGTACTGGAGCTCACTCTTACCTGTCACCTGTTAGATCTGATACCTGTACAGTGCCTCATAAAGTCTCCATCTCATAACACTTCCTTCCAGAATGATGACATTGAGACAGACATTGCCAAGCTGCGGCCTAGGCAGGTGCAGACACGGCCCTTTGATGAGCTGAGGGTGTACGAACGCTTCTTTCTGGAATTTTCAGAGGACTTTCAGGTAAAGCTTTTTGAACAGGCTAACGGGCTACTTGCACGTATGGCTCGTTTGTTTCCGGTGTACCGCCTTCTTTACCGATAAAGAAGGATTCATGCGTGTTAAAGTATTTATTACTGGGCAAACAAGATATTCAGTGTCAGAGTGAAGATGTAAGGAGCAGAATATAACCGAATGTTACAACGCAGTTAACGCTCCACCGGAAAAAAAGTGGCCGCATTGAGAGCCTTTCGTGCAAGTAGCCCATTGTAGCTGCGTCGCTTTTTCTTGTGTTTTTGTGGATGCCTGTACTTTCCCTGTCACAGGTTGATGACCTCATTCACCCTCTCTGTTACAGGATTTCGACTTGACCAATTCCAAGGCGGGTGTCGGCGTGACGCCAGCCCCGCCCCTCCCCAAACCCCCCAAGCCAGTCATGGTCCCCACGGGCCAAGGCCCTCCCAAAGGCCACCCCGAGGCCGAGGCCGAGCCCGAGCCCTCTCGGCTGGAGAAGGGCGATCCGCGGCAGCCGGCGCCCCTGGAGCTGGAGAACATTAGCCTGAGCCCCGCGCCGGAGAAGCTGCTCCAGGGAGAGGGCCCCAGCCCTGCGGCCCCACACCAGAGCCCACTACCCCTGGGGCAGACGGCCGCACCGCCACGGGCCCCCGAGGCCCTGGAGCTGGAGCTGAGCAGCAGCCTGAACCGACTGGCCCTGGATGGTGGTGTTGGTGGTGGTGGTGGTGGTGGTGCTGGTGGTGCTGGTGGTGGTGGTGGAGGAGGAGGGGGGGGCAGTGGTAGCAGTGGGACGGGCGGAGGCCCGGAGGACGGCGTGCTGGAGGTGCCCGACACGGCGGCGCTGCTGCCGCTGCACGACCCCGAGCTCTACGTGCAGATGGCCAAGGGCACGCGCTCAGTGCCCAGCTACACCGAGGTGGCCTACCCAGACTACTGCGGACACCTGGCGCCCAGCACGCCTGAGCCCATCCTGGAGAGAGTGTACGGTGTACAGAGGTGAGACAGGAGGCCAGGCCAGCACAACATAGACCTGTAAACACGCACACACGCACACACACACACACACACTCACACACATACTCAACCATACAGGAATGGGTAGTAGCACACACACACACACACATACACATTCATACATATAGAGAATGTTTAACTATTTTTATAGTATATTTTGTTGTTTTTGTGGGCAGGACCAAGATTTTTCAGGACATTGAGCGTCTCATCCACTCCAGTGACATCCTGGATAAAGTAGTTTATGATCTTGACCTACAGAGGTAAGGGATTGACCGTGTGTGTGTGTGTGTGTGTGTGTGTGTGTGTGTGTGTGTGTGTGTGTGTGTGCGCGCGTGTGCGCGTGCCTGTGTCTGTGTCTGTGCCTGTGTCTGTGTCTGTGTCTGTGTGTATGTGTGTGTGAGAGAGAGAGAGAATAAGAGAGAGGGAGAGAGCGATAGAGACTTGATGTTTGGACTTGTCTAATCAGTGTGTTATGTATGTTACTATTCTTTTCTCCCATGTGTGTCCTCAACAGTCTCTCCTCTCTCTCTCCTCTTCTATTCTCTCTCTTCTCCTCTCCTCTGTCTCTCCTCTCTCTTTCCTGACCCACATCCCCTGTCTCCTCCAACACACAACTGCAGTTTCCTGCCAAAGATCTGTCATCTTGAATCTTAAATCTCGCCACACATCTCCATTTGAGAGACATTTACTAGATGATTTTCTCCGTGTATGTGTGTACTAATTTTTTTCAAGGATTCTAACCAAACGGAATTACCTTACAGCACCAGCCCATTAATTATTGTGTTTAATTAAATCTGTTCAAATCAAGTGTGTGTAGTCATGTAGTTACTTGGTTGTTTTTCCATCCCCATATGTTGCAGTGTCTTTCTTCTTCCACCTCTTCACCTCTGTCTCTTCTCTTCCCTCCATCTCTTCCCTGGGTCTGCTTCCTCTGTGGCTCTCTCTTGTGTCCGGTTTCTCTTCCGTAGCTGTCCGGTCATCGATGACGGAGAGACGCTCAAGTTCAACTCCCAGTTTGAGTCTGGGAACCTGCGGAAGGCTGTGCAAGTCAGGAAGTAAGTGAGGCCATCTGGTTCACTCTCAGAAGAGCAAGTCAACTCTCACGTGCCCAACATCCTCCTCAGTCACCCATGGAACACAAAGGGCTTTGTCATGTGTACAGGGACTGCATTTGGGATGTGTATTTGATTATCATGAGTGGGAAAGACATGGCTGTATGTGTGTGATGTGGGTCTAATGCTGAATTCAGACAGCATATTTATGTTGTGTGTGTGTGTGCCTGTGTCTGTCTGTCTGTCTGTCTGTGTGTGTGTGTGTGTGTGTGTGTGTTATGTGATGTATTTCAGGTTTGAGTATGATTTAATCCTGAACTCAGACATCAACAGTAATCACTACCATCAGTGGTTCTACTTTGAAGTGAGCAGCATGCGGGTGGGAACACCATATCGCTTCAACATCATCAACTGTGAGAAGGCTAACAGCCAGTTCAACTATGGTGGGTTGTACTTAAAGCACAGTGCAATACCTTCAGAACATACTGCTGTTGGCCTGATCACACGCTTCTGTGTGTTAAAGCAGCACTATGAATGTTTTTACCTTAATATAATAGCTTTGAAGTCATTTTGATGGTAAACGGACGTGTAATAGGGAGAATCGTGCACCTGGCACAGCCGCACAGGTGGAGAACCAGCCTTGCAATTTGGCTGTCGGCACCCCAGAGACATCTTACGAGAATCATGAAACATTACCTGGCCAGTAAGGGGCAGTCGTGGCCTACTGGTTAGGGCTTCGGGCTTGGAACCGAAGGGTTTCCGGTTCGATCCCCGACCAGTGGGAATAGCTGAAGTGCCCTTGAGCAAGGCACACACACAAAACACACACACACACACACACTTGAGCAAGGCACCTAACGCCTCACTGCTCCCCGAGCGCCGCTGTAGCAAGGCAGCTCACTGCTCCCAGAGCGCCGCTGTAGCAAGGCAGCTCACTGCTCCCCGAGCGCCGCTGTAGCAATGCAGCTCACTGCTCCCCGAGCGCCGCTGTAGCAGGCAGCTCACTGCGCCGGGTTAGTGTGTGCTTCACCTCACTGTGTGTTCACTGTGCTCTGTGTGTTCACCAATTCACGGATGGGATAAAAGCAGAGACCAAATTCCTTGTATACACAAGTATACTTGGCCGAGATATAGCTCTTTTGGAGATTGTCTTGCCTGTTGCTAGTCCTTCAACTTAAAAACAAATGCACATGTATCGGTGTCCAGGGGGAAGGGCTCAAGCCGTGAGAAGTGTGTACAACGGCAAGGTAAAATATAAATATTCCGTACCTCTAGGGGGAGCCCTACAGTCACCAAAAAAAACCCGAAACTGTATAGGTTTACTTTAACGTTTGCCGAGGGGTTTTGCCAATGTTTGGAGGGGAGTTTTGGAGCCAAACAAATTTGCTTGGCTGGCGCCTGCATTGCCGCTTGAAAAGTTATCAACTTTTTTTGCAAGCACACCAATGACGCAAAACAATGCAATGCAACCACAATGCAATGCAACCACAATTCAGTTTAGCAACGCATGCCATTAGCCCATAGAAAGTAAATGAGAAGCGTCTCCATCATAGCATACGACGGAAGTGTGTGAACAGGCCGTTATAGCCCACTGGGCACTAGGTCATGATGATGCATTTTTACACTGCATCATCATCAATAGTGTAACAGTTGTGTCTGAAGCTCGTTTTGACTGTAAGGTGTCCCCTCAGGTATGCAGGTGCTGATGTACTCTGTACAGGAGGCCATCAGTGGACGGCCACAGTGGGGAAGAACTGGCCAAGACATCTGCTACTACAAGTAAACATTACTATGCTCTCTCTCTCTCTCCCTCTCTCTCTCTCTGTCTCTCTCTCTCTCTCTTTGTCTCTCTCTTTCAGTCTCTCTCTCCCTGTCTCTCTCTATCTCTCTGTCTCTCTCTCTCGCTCTCTGTCTCTCTCTCTCTGTCTCTCTCTTAATCTCTCCCTGTCTCTCTCTCTGTCTCTCTCTCTCTCGCTGTCTGTCTCTCTCTCTCTCTCTCTCTCTCTCTCCTGCGTCCTGAATGAGAGGCTATAGTGTATTGCTCTCTAATACCTCTTATCAGGTATTAGAGTATTGATTGATAACTGGGTGCAACAGACAGACGGGTGTATTGATTAGTAATGCAGGACTGATGGTAGGGAGGTAGACAGACACTGACAAAGTGATTGATTGTGTTGCTTAGGAACCATTTCTCCAGGAGTTCAATCGCAACGGGCGGGCAGAAAGGCAAATCTTACTACACTATGACCTTCACTGTGACCTTCCAACACAAGGATGACGTCTGTTACTTCGCCTATCATTACCCCTATACCTACTCCACACTAAAGGTACCACGGCAACCGCACTCTCATTCTGAATACCTACCTACTTCACACTAAAGGTACCACGGCAACCGCACTCTCATTCTACTTGGTGCATACCTACCTACTATTCTCACCATCTCAGTGTTCTTCTACTATGAAGGTGAAGCACTGCACAAGCATGCTGTACTTTACAGAAGTAGCACAACTCCACCTTCTTCACTATGAACACTACAGCCTTTGTGTGTGTGTGTGTGTGTGTGCGTGTGTGTGTGAGCAGATGCACCTGCAGAAGCTGCAGGAGAAGTGTGGTGACGGTGTGTACCTGCGGGAGGACGTGCTGTGTGAGACGCTGGGAGGAAACCCCTGTCCTCTGCTCACCATCACCGCCATGCCTGACAGCACCAGCCCAACGCACCTCAACCACCTCCGTAACACACACACACACACACACACACACACACACTCACACACACACACACACACACTCACACACACACACACACACACACACACACACACACTCACACACACACTCAGACACACTCACTCACTCAGTCACTCATGCACTCACATTAACAGACACACACACTCACTCACACACACACACACACACACACACACACACACACTCACACACACACTCAGACACACTCAGTCACTCAGTCACTCATGCACTCACATTAACAGACACACACACATACCCACACACTCATACACACACATTTACAAACACACCCACACATACAGTACACACACCTCCATACACACATGTAAACAAACAGACACTTAAATATGCATGCAAACACATACACACAAAGCAACTACTGAACACACACACACATGCTCACACGCATCCTGTGTTCCTGTGTGTGTGTGTGTGTGCGCAGGGAGCCGTCCGGTGGTGTTCCTGTCGGCGCGTGTGCACCCGGGCGAGACCAACGCCAGCTGGGTGATGAAAGGCACACTGGAGTTCCTGACGGGCAACTCCCCCCTGGCACACAGCCTCCGGGCCTGCTACCTCTTCAAGATCATCCCCATGCTCAACCCAGACGGGGTCATCAACGGCAGGTGCAGTAAGAACACAGATGAAACACACACACACACACACACACACACACACACACACACACTCAGCACACACACACACACACACACACACACTCAGCACACATTAGTCTTTAGTCCTGAATTGAGAAGGTGAAACCTTACCAAGTGCAAAAGAGCACAAAAAAGAGCAATGAATACAAATATTATCGACTTATCAGTTATCAGCAAAGAGAGGTTATGATAGACACACACACACACACACACACACACACACACACACACACTCAGCACACACACACACACACACACACACACACACACACACACTCTACTCTACTTACTCTACTCTACGACCTGGTCATGAACTAGAAAAATGGACTGGTTTCATCTAATGAACTGTAACCCTGAGTCAGATGGGGGGAACACTGCTGTCCTCATGAATCCTCCTCCCTCAGGCAGGAATCTGAGGCTATGGTCCTCTCAATCATCGTCATACACACACCATCTACACACACACACAATTGTGTCATATATATATATATATATAATATATATAATAACCACACAGTGTTGTGAAGAGATACAAACACAATTCAATGATTAATCCCAGACATTTGGTGTCTGCCTGGCTGTCCCTCAGGTTATGGCAGGCTGCTACAAATGTGGCAGGCGGAGTGGCGAGTTCTGTCTGTTGCCTGATGTCAGCACATGTAGTGCAGCTCTGTTAGGAAGTGCAGCTCTGCTTCTACTGCACCCAGGCTGCAGTGCGAGAACTGGCATAGTCTAGAGGAATACGTCTGGATTCAGGGGAAAATAGGGCGGGGGGAATGTTTCTGATTTCGAACAAAGCGTTTTTCAATAGCCAATTGCAGAGAGGTGGCAGACCTTGTGAGTATGCACATGTACTGGTTGTTTCATGAAAATACCGCCGACAGCGAATTAACATCTAAAACGATGGCGTTTAGTTTGCCTTTGTAGCCATCTCTGGTTAGCCTTTGCTTAGGCAAATGAGACATAACTTCTGCAGAGGTTTAAAGCAACTGTTGTTACGAACTTCAATTTCTTAAAAAATCGATTGTAAACATGCTTCAATTACGTTTGTATCAGCAGCCATTTCACACTGGTTTCAGTAGGAACTTTTGCCCATGAACACAAAGGAAGTGAGATCAGTGGGTGTCTCTGAAAGTAGCTTTTTTCCGGTTGTGAAGGTTTTGGCCCAGAAGTTCGTTCAGCATGATGCGAACTTCTGGGTACTCAGATTAGTACTGGCATTGTTTACACCAGACCAGTGTGCAGCGATCATCTCTACTTTTCAAAGCCACATCATCAGACCCTGGTACCTAAAACTGGCCAGTGCACATGGATTTCATCTTTTTTGAAATATTTTGTGATTGGACCCCATACAGCCATAGAGTACAGTTGGTTCCATGATTATTCTGAGTAATTTAACCCCAATTCTAATGGGTAACTCTAGTCATTGATCTGGAGATTTAAAATGCACTTTTTGCCAAATCAGAGAAGTTGAAGTCAGAGTAATGGGCCGTTTACATCAAGAACGTTAACTATAACGATAACGGCCAAAAAGTATGGTTCTAGCTAGTATGAATCTCTCACTCTCTCTCTCCCTCTCTCTCTTTCTTTTTTCTCTCCCTCTCTCTCTCTCTCTCTCTCTCTCCCTCTCTTTCTTTTTCTCTCTCTCTCCTTCTCCCTAGTGTTAATGTGTCCTCTGCTTGTCTGTCTCGTGTCTAGTCACCGCTGCTCTCTCAGTGGAGAGGACCTAAATCGCCAGTGGCAGCAGCCCAACCCTGAGCTGCACCCCACCATCTTCCATGCCAAGGGCCTGCTGCAATACCTCAACGCCATCCAGAGGGCACCACTGGTCAGTTCATGTCTTCTCATGTCTCTTGCTCCCTGCTTCAGTGTGTTTTACAGTGTGTTCTATAATTCCAGAAATATGTGGCTTAATTTTCATTTGAATTTAGTGTTCAACTGAATGTTCTGCCCTTTTTCCATTTAAGAAATGTCTGAGTGTGTTTCACTAATTGAGGGATTGGGATAAATGCAGAGACCAAATTTCCCTCACGGGATCAAAAGAGTATATATACTTATACTAATACTTATACTGGAATGAGCCATGTCTAGTTTTACTGTCCACTAACTATTTCTGTCCAGTGCACTGTAGAGTTATGTGAACACCAGTGTTCTCATAACTCTTTTGTCTTATGACATGGGAGAGACTTCAGTAGCTCATTTGGGAGACATTTAAATATGGTAATGTTAAATGTGTGTGTGTGTGTGTGTGTGTGTGTGTGTGTGTGTGTGTGTGTGTGTGTGTGTGTGTGTGTGTGTGTGTGTGTGTGTGTGTGTGTGTGTGTGTGTGTGTGTGTGTGTGTGTGTGTGTGTGTGTGTGTGTGTGTGCAGGTGTTCTGTGATTACCATGGCCACTCCCGTAAGAAGAATGTCTTCATGTATGGCTGCAGTCTCAAGGAGACAGTCTGGCAGACCAACATCAACGCCCCCTCATGTGAACTACACGAAGACCTGGGCTACAGGGTACACACACACGCACACACACATAGACACTAGGGCTGTAACGATATGCGAACCGACACACCCTTTCTAGTGTTTCACGCAGTGCTTTGCAGCTTATGCAGCCGCATAAGGAACACACATCTCCCGCTTTACTTAGGCCTACCTGTAGCCTAC
>NW_027468848.1:16696893-16716893 GCF_046254945.1 Alosa pseudoharengus | reverse complement strand
GTGTGTGTGTGTGTGTGTGTGTGTGTGTGTGTGTGTGTGTGTGTGTGTGTGTGTGTGTGTGTGTGTGTGTGTGTGTGTGGGTGGATGGGTGGGTGGGTGTGTGTGTCAGAAAAGTATTTTTTTTAAAAGGGTGATGACAACTTTCACTATTATGTGTGATATGCCTCTTGTGATGACTATATAGTAGCGGTTGATAGTATATTTTTACTACCATATTTCTCTTAAGACTCAATCAGGACGATGAAAGATCAGGATCCAGGCTTTATTCTGTTACAAGCAGAGAGGGTAAGAAAATGGTCTATGGTCTCTGTAGGCCATGGCCTCTGTGGATCAACCTCTCTCTCTCTCCCTCTTCTTCAGTTCTCCATGTTCTAGTTCTTCTTAGTCTGACAAACATTGCAAGTTGGTCACTTTTGTATGGGTTAAACAAAGGAGAATTGGAGGCAAAACAAGCCCACTTGGTTGGTTCTCCACTTGGCATCAGACACACCTACTTCACACCTATCTGAAGAACATGAGGAGGGATATCTTATATATCAGAAATATCACTTATAGAATGTTCCAAACATTCTCACAATCAAATCATTACAATCCTTGTACTGAGACTATTACAATGATACCACACATGAATATATTTACATTTCATGACACATGGATACATTATATCAAGGTAACATCCTTTGTCTTGTGGATCTGATAGCCCTTAGAACCAGTACATTAGCATTTCATTGGGGGAGGGGAGGGTGTCTTTGTTTTAAAGCCAAGAGAGGCCACATGGCTAAACTAGTCTTGAAACACAACTAAAATTATTTGCATCACGGTACAGATGGAGATTAAATGTTCATGTGAGCTACAGTAGTTGTTATGGGGTTAAAAGGCGTGGCGTGTGCTTCGGAACACTTCTGTGTGGGAACACATCCTCTACATGTCCATTTGAAACGACCCATTGATATTCTATTCTCGTTTTTAGAATGTTCTCCCCCAAACCGTTTCTTCTATAGCAGTGTTGAGATTGGCTTATGTGCCAGATCTATCAACTGATATTCTATGATATTTTGAGTCAAGGGACTGTACTGTTTTAAAATCTCGCTTTTCGCCTTCTCTAGTAATCCCTGGGTGATTTTGAGGTATGTTTTTTGGATCAATGTCTGATTGGCGCCCGAGTGAAATTACAAGGAGGGCATGTTCTATTTCCCCGGGGGAGGTAAACTATGCATAGAAGCACTGACCCGGTCATAAAAATAACAGTGCAGCCAGGAGCCAGTGATTCCTCAGGAAATGTTATTGAGCAAATTTTTGTAAAGCACAAGATGTACAGCAGGATTCATGCTCTGCATGAATCTTAATGATTGTGTACATATTTCATGAAAACCAAAGAGCCGGCTTGCATCCAAGCGTCAGTATTACAAAATAGAATATTAGCCATTTAAGACACTGATTCATGCACATATGGTGAATTAGCTAATGTTTTTATGAGAATTGTCTGATGTAAAGGCCTGGCTAGCTTGACCAAGTCCAAAAAATAACAGTGATTTTTTTGTTTACTTCTCATTTACTTTTATTAATTTATTAAATTCCAGTGTCATTTTTAATTTGATCAAATGTGACTTACAGTGCCGTGAAGATACTCTGTGTCCTGTAACGTTATGTGTGCTCCCTGGGGTGGCACTGTGTTAGAGCATAGCTCTTTTTCTATAGTCAGGAGCACTGTGTTAGAGCATAGCTCTTTTTCTAGAGTCAGAGGAGCACTGTGTTAGAGCATAGCTCTTTTTCTAGAGTCAGAGGAGCACTGTGTTAGAGCGTAGCTCTTTTTCTAGAGTCAGAGAAGCACTGTGTTAGAGCGTAGCTCTTTTTCTAGAGTCAGAGGAGCACTGTGTTAGAGCGTAGGTCTTTTTCTAGAGTCAGAGAAGCACTGTGTTAGAGCGTAGCTCTTTTTCTAGAGTCAGAGGAGCACTGTGTTAGAGCGTAGCTCTTTTTCTAGAGTCAGAGGAGCACTGTGTTAGAGCGTAGCTCTTTTTCTAGAGTCAGAGGAGCACTGTATTAGAGTGTAGCTCTTTTTCTAGAGTCAGAGGAGCACCGTGCCAGCTGTGTGACAGGGAGGCTGCATAGCGTCTGCTGCAACAATCAGCTTCCACTATAATCAATGGAACTGGCTACACCAGACGTGATAGCAGTGCATACCTGTATGTTTCGAAAAAAGTTAGACCGGTCTACAGCTATTTTTACGCTCCGCGAGTGGACTGCTTCAGTTGCAGACCTGGTTTAGCCGGCCATGGAGCTTTGATCTTCCTCTTGAGCCAGTGGAGCGCTATGCCAGCTGTGTTGGATTGAACTACTTATATATAGTGCTGAGTTTGGTACAGGTGACATTTATAAACCACTTATAGTGTTGAATTTGGTACAGGTGACATTTATAAACAACTTATAGTGCTGAGTTTGGCATAGGTGACATTTAAACGCCATGTATTCTGAATATTTCCTCTGTGGTGTGACATAATTTACTGCTATTTCTTATTTTAGGTGTAGTAAGTTGGATTTAGGTATTTTAGGTTATTGTTCTGTAGGTTGACAGATGTGAAGAAAGTGGAGGGGAATTTCCACATTGTGCAATGCGTCACACATTCCGATTAAAACCGCTTCCATGTAGGATGCTTCTCTGTTTCCGCACTTAGTGGTCCTCTCTCCTTGGTTCCCAGTTCCTCTGAGAGCATTCAGTGAAATGAGACGTTCGTAATGACTCCAATCTTGGACGGATGTCCAGGACATGAGCTGGAGGAACAAGGACAGAGGACGCGTACACATTGAAAATTGGAATTCAGTTTCTGGGAATTTAATTAAGGGATGAGTGTGCAGAGTGTTGATGAGAATGCGGTTCTTAATGCAGGTTTGTTTGTTTTTGTGTGTGTGTGAGTGTGTGTGTCTGTGTGTATGTTTGTGTATGTGTGTGTGTGTGTATGTGTGTGTGTGTGTGTGTGTGCGTGCGTGTGTATGTGTATGTGTATGTGTATGTGTATGTGTATGTGTATGTGTATGTGTATGTGTATGTGTGTACTTGTGTGTGTGTGTGTACAGGGTTTGCAGATAGGCACTCGTGAGTTGGAGGAGATGGGGGCTCAGCTGTGTGTGGCGCTACTCCGACTGCACAGACTCACGTCGCCGCTGGAGCTGCACACACACTCTCACACACACACTCACCTGCTGGAGGCCGAGAACGAGCTCATCGAGACGCACCGCTACCATGTCAATGTCACTACCAGGTAACACACACTTGCACAACTCTGTAAATGCGTAGACATAATGTGTATGTTATACATACATAAACAGTATGTTTTTAGGACATCTTAGTTAGTTCAGGACAAAGGATATGGACACCAAAGATGTTGATATTGATCTATTGATCTGTCAATCAGTTCATACAGCCATCTCTCTATTTGGGCGTGTCTGGCTACCCCATACTACTATGATATCACAGTCTCAGAAGATTCTGGAATTTAAATGTGCGTGTGTGTCTGTATATCATATCACTCACTCACACACATACACACACACACACACACACACACACACACACACACACACACACACACACACACACACACACACACACACACACACACACACACACACTCTTGCATAAACTGTTGTCTAATGGACAGTAATGGTGGAGTGTCCAGCCTCTCAGGGATCTTAACACTTCACTCAAGAAAACCACTCTGGTCTATTCTCTCCTCATTATATCGGTAATCACCCGCATACACACACTCACAAGCATACACATGCATACACACACACACACATGCACGCGCACCACCCATACTCATAATCCACTTTCAGTCTCTTTAACGAGCTGGGGGGGAGATCATGTTACAGCACTGACCGCACCATTAAAGCATTAAAAGGCTCAAAAGCGTCTGGGCCTCCCTGCCCCACACCCCCTACCACCACATACACACACCACAACACAGACCACTTAAACCACTTAACCAGCAGCCATAAAAACCTCATCACCTCTCCCCTGCCACAGAGAAGGACGGGGAGACGGAGGGATGGAAAGAGGGTGCAGAAGGAAAAGAAAAAGGGAGAACAGAAGAAAGAGAGAGAGAGAGAGAGAGAGAGAGAGACCAGGAAAGAGAGTGGAGAAGGGATAGGGACACACCCAACCCACGCACTCACACTCACACACATACAAGACACACCCACACACAACACACAAACACAGCTACTTAAATACCCACCCTGGTCAAATATGTGCGGAGGGGTAAGAAGTTAAATATACTCTCCCACAGTCCCATGATATATCTCATTCTGCTCTAACCTCATGAGCCCTCAGCCCAAGCGTGTTCACATCCTGCCCCACTGCAGACACCTACCCGCATCACATCTTGCCCCACTGCAGACACCAACCCGCATCAGAACAGTAGAACGTATAGATCTATACCAGACCGGTTCTAATACACAGTAGAACGTATACATCTAAACCAGACCGGTTCTAATACACAGGAGGACATATACATCTATACCAGACTGGTTCTAATACACAGGAGGACGTATACATCTAAACCAGACCGGTTCTAATGCACAGGAGAACGTATACACCTAAACCAGAGTGGTTCTAATACACAGGAGGACGTATTCATCTATACCAGACTGGTTCTAATACACAGGAGGACGTATACATCTAAACCAGACTGGTTCTAATACACAGTAGAACGTATACACCTAAACCAGACTGGTTCTAATACACAGGAGGGTTAAAGGCCCATCAGAGGATGTTATTAACAGGGATAACAGTGTCATTACATAAGAAGCTGTGTTAATAAGCATGAGGTGAGAATATTTGAATAGGTGTGAACTGTAGAGTCAGTCATGCCAATGGGTGTTAATAACATAAACAAGCTACTAAATGTGTCTAGAGTAGATGTGTCTAGAGTTTACGAGCTAAAATAGTAAGCAACATGCCAGAACTGCTAATAACCGAGTGCAAGTGTTGATATCATGACGTGTTACTATTAGTAATGGTGTTGGTCTCGTAAAAGCTGGTGCTAATAGTTTTATTTGGAGTGTGAATTTTTATGAGCGGAATTTCTGGTTACATGAGCTGCAGTGTCAAACAGGCTTCCTCTAACGATCCTAGGTGATGAGCTACTGAAAATAGACTACATGTGCCACAAAAAAATAAAGTCAAGGAAACTCTCATAGAGAGAGAGAATGGAGAACACTAGAGGATAGTAAGCTATACGGCTAAATATGCTAGTTCTATGAATAACTGTTTTCCATTTGAAAACCTAATTACCGAATTTGCACAAATAGTCTTGGAAGTGATGAGTCATGCTTTTGAAAAGCATACTTGCTCTCCGAACACTCTACTTTTTTAGTAGACATCAATCAGCCGTATTCAGCGTCTGTTTTTTGCCATTTCCCCAACTTAGGTCAAATCTGCCTTTCACCACAACTGCAAAATCGTGATTATTATCCTAGTCTTATCCACAATGTTGGTACTTAACATTATCCATCATAACTTCATCATAACATGATGGAAAACATATTGCCTAGCCTTTCTGCCCCCCCCCCCCCACCCCACCCCCATCCCCAACACACACACAAAAAACACACACACTTACATCATCACTGTCATCACCTCACATACATACAGCACACTGCTTGCTACAGTAAGCCTCCTCTACATACTTGCTGCACACTGCCCCCCCCTCCCTACATACACAGCACGTTGTCTTCAGGATCTTCTCCAACACACATCCTCTACATACTTACAGCACACTGCCCCCACCTACCCACACACACTGTCACTGCTCCACTCCCCTCCCGCCCACACACACATCTTCACTGTCATCACTCACATACATCATACATACAGTAATCTGCTTGCAATAGTAAGTCCCTTCACCATACTTGTAGTACACTGCACCCCCCCCCCCCTACATACACAGCACATTGTTTCATCAGGAAGCTTCTCCAACACACTTATTGCACACTGCCCTCTCCCCACATACACAGCACACTATCCCATCTCCCCTGTAATCCCCCCCAACACACACACCAAGACCCCTGGCAGTTGGGTTAGCCCCTTGAGCCGTGGATCTGCCCAAGGTTTCTTCCTTGGTAAGGGAGTTTTTCCTTGCCCTTGTTGCTCTTGGGTGCTCCTTGTTGGTGCCCCCCCCAATCCCAATCCTCCCCCACTTTTCTTATGCAGCCCTTGCCACTTAATCTACTAAACCCCTCTTCTACTGCACTTTTTACCCCCCCATAAATGCACAAATAGGCTAACACCAGACATAATTTCACTGCATTTCTTACTTCCAGTAACTATATGCATGTGACAATAAACTTCCTTGTATCCTTGTATCCTTGTAACATTAGCTAAACTTAACTCCACAGCTGATATTTGGTAACCTGATGGAATACATGTATATTCCAATATGAAAAAGTACATTCTGAGATAGAAACTGTAGCTACTTGATCCTTCCATTTTCAGTAGTAGTAGTAACCACTTCTAGCTTAAATGACTGACGGCACATACATGTTAACATAGCTTTATTTGCATCAGAGTTGCACAAAGGACCACTAGGATGTGTGATGCATTACTGTACATGTGTAGAATATTGTACAGGTGTAGTGGTGGAGCAATAGGAACTGCCAATCAACTGACCTGGGTTCCATTCCCACTGTTGCGAATCCATGTTGCTTTGGATAAAAGCGTATGCTAAATATCAGCCAATTTAACTTAAGAATGTTAATTACGTGCATATTATGTGTAAGATTACACTAGTCTAAAAGGAAGTCTTGCTTTTAAGATGGTTATAATATCGTGGTGGCTCACTGTACTGACCGCTCTCTCTGCCGACTGATCGACAGCCCCACCACGTACGTGTTGGCCGAGGATGAGCCGGTGCTGGAGGAGGTGGACTACAGCGCCGAGAGTGACACTGACCACGACCTTCAAGACCCCGCCGAGCCGCTGTCTGACTCCGAGCTCAACGATAGGGACGCGCTCAGCTGAACGTCCCCTCAGCCCCAACCTGAGCATTCGCACATTATACACCCAGACTTGCCAGGACACCAAAACCAAACCCGCCGATACTCACGCTGTCTGGCCCGCACTCCTGACCACCATCATCGTCCGGTAGCCCGGTTTTAACCCGAACACTCACCTCACCTTACTGCTCAGCCTTACTGGAACTCAGACTCATGTGATAACCTGAACAGGCTTATCTAGGTACCTGAACACCTGAGCACCTGTGTTACTTGAACACCTCTGTATCACCAGGTCAACTGACCACTTTTGCCTCACCTTTGAACACCTGAATGGCCCTGTTACCATGACAGGATAGAACAAACACGTAACTATGAATCAACAGTATTCCAAACCATGCGCACACACCAACACATATATACTCTTAGAGTATGACTGTATGCATATTACAGACTGCATTTTAGACCTGCTGCAGAATTACACAAGTAGAACATGTAGGACATGTCCACACACATGAAATACAAAGAACATGAATGTACTATAAAGCCTTTCACCCTCCTCTAAAGCCTATTGAAGTGTACCCATGCACTAAGCCAGGTCGGTAGGGCTCTCCTGCCAAGTGTTTTTCCTGATGGGTCTATGTTACTTCACGACAGTGATTTGTGCACACAACACACACACACACACACACACACATACCTGTACTACTTTCTGTCTCTGCACCTATCTTTGGGAGATGATGTCATTGTAACAATGTCCCCATGGAGACGACATGCCTGTGGAGATATTGTTGCTGTGGAGACGATGTTCCATTGGGAAAGGATATCTTTTTTAGTTTGTTTGTCTTTGTTTGTTTTAGCTGTAGATATTTTGGGTTGTTCTTGTACAGTAGTGCATGGATTCTCAATGTTGCCTTTCTTAATTTATTTCTTTGTTTTGTTGATTTTTGTGATAAACCCCTTGTGTCACCACGTCCAGTGAGAGTGTGAGAGTGACTGTAAAGTAAGCTAGCGCGCGTGTTTGTGGGAGATGATTGTTGGAAGTGCCCAAATATTTGTGTGGAGAGTAATACACGAAATAAAATGTGATGTTAGCTTTTGATGGCGCTACGTAACATGTGAACGTCGTCAGTGGAATTATGGGAAATAAAAGCAGGAGACTGCCTGGCCACTGCTCAGCCTCCTCACGACCTCCGTGCCTCTCTTTTTCTGTCTCACTCTCATCTCACCTGTCTCACTCTCATCTCACCTGTCTCACTGTTCCTGGCTCTCACTTGCTGCTCGTCTCTCTACCTCACTGGCCCAGTGCCACTTGGTTTATTTATGATCCCCCTTAAAACCATATATTGAAATGTAAGAACAGCCACACCTGATACTGTTACTTCAGATCTATTAATCTTTGTTGTTCATGACTCGTTCTGTAATGTGACCTGCTGAGTTCAGGTTCATACCAATGACACTGCAGGACAAAGTTGCTCTCGAGGGCAGAGATTTACAGACCTAAAGGTGCACCTGATTTCGCTTATGAGGCGATTCAGGCTTGTGCAGTCAGGTAGGGTATATGGATATGGATGAAGTGGAATCTTGAACGGAATCTGGCCATTATTTGGTAAACAAAACTCAATAGCTTTCACAGTCTTGACATTTATTTGGGGAAATCTTATAAGTGAAAAAGAAAAGCTCACCGCATTTAAGCTATTTTACTTTTTGTACTGTGATAAAAACATAATTCATTTGCGCTATTTTCTGCATCCAAAAATGGTGTCTGTCTCTGTAGACATTAGAACTGGAATCCTCCCATGTGGACCTTGCTGTAATAGTGCTGCTGTTGGAGTCGAAGCCTGAGTGAAGCTGCACACCAGCAGACAAGATTCCCCATTTGAACAGCAGGGGGAGCTGGAGCCCCTAGACAGGCGGCGTCCAAATGACCCCGGACCTTGGCCTGTCAATCACCCGGAGTCATGGGGAGCAGCAGGCGCTGGGAGAGACGGCCGTGCCAACCCCGCCAGCGCTGCCAGCAGTGGGAGAGGAACGGCTCTCAGGGAGCGAGCGGAGGAGGGAGAGGTACTGAAAAGAAAAGGGGGGGGGGGGGGGGGGTACGGGAGTAGAGGGAGGGAGAGAAAGAAAGAAGTGATGAGATCCTTGTCTCGGCGCTGTGATGGGAAGCGCTCTGCCGCTCCGGTCTCTCACGCTCGCACACTTCCACACGCCTGCTAATTGGCCGTGTGGACATAAAAGAGGACGAGAGAGGGAGAGAGGGGAAGGTGCCGGGGGGAGAGCTGCTGGTTGCGTAGAGCGACAGTGGAATGTTAATCCGGCTCTGGAATGCAAACTAGAACTCCTCGCCTTCTCCTCCTCTCTCCATCTCTCTCTCCTTCTTTCTCTCCCTCCCTCTCTCCTGTGTCATTCAGATGTTTTGTAAAACGGTGGAAAGGAGCACAAAGAGCTGCTGCTTCCACAGGAAGCCTCTTTAAACAAGACCCCCAATTAACCCAGCAGCTGGGCTTGCCAACACACACACACACACACACACATGCATAAGCATTTAGCCAGTAACACACTCACAGCATCATCCAGTAGCACATGTAGAACATCCAGAACATGTGCAACATCACTAAACCACTGACACACTCAGGCTGATACAACACTACACCACTGACACACTCAGGCTGATACACCACTGACACATTCAGGCTGATATAACACTACACCACTGACACACTCAGGCTGATATAACACTACACCACTGATACACTCAGGCTGATATATATGATACATAAGCCTACAGTATAGTTTTTTTCACAATTGCTAAAACACATTTGTTTTTAAACTTTCACCATTTTCTCAACTGTTAACATAAACCCCAAATCTCAAAACTACATTCACAAAACCTCTGAAAAACTGAAACAGTTGTACCTGTGCTCAAAACCAAACAATGTCTTCAGATCATCTCTCACAGCAGTCAAAATGAAAGCAGTCATTACACATGGAAAACACAGTGTTCAGGGCAGCGCATATAGCTCCAGGAGAACTGTGTTTACAATACAGTAAATGCACTTTACGTCTAAAAAAACAAAACAAAACGAAAAGATTTCATAAATCGGTGGATTGTGAATCCAGTAAAAATAGTAAGAAGTATTGAGAATAGGGGTTTGTGTTTACAGTTTTGAGAAAAGGTTTAATAAACAAAATGTGTTTTAGCAATTGTAAAAACTATACTGGAAAAGGCATTTCAGTACTGTAAATGAGAAGGACATTATAGAGTCTATGCACTCTAATGCCTCATAGTTTCTGTCCATTTTTTATATGAACCTGCACTGTTCAGAAACCTGTTTGCACTCTGAACTAACATATATTGGTTGTCAAATCATTTGAAACAAGTTTGACCAATTTTGAGTTGTTGTGTTTAACGTATGACATTTGTGCTTTCTTTGGCGTTATCATTATGCATCACAAATGCATCACAGTGCAAAATGTGTTTTACTATACAATAATATGTTTAGAGTTTTGCAAAAAGAGTCTATGAGATCTGCAAATTGTGTTTTATATGTGAAAACTGTTTATGGTTTTGCTAAAAGGGTGATTGATTCAATAAATGTGTTCAGGCAGCTGAGCATTTGGTTCAGAGAATGGAGTTTAGTGTTTTAGCAATTGTGAAATACATTTTCACCCAGTTACACATATTCCTCTATACATTAAAACATATACATTGTCACCCAGTTACACATATTCCTCCATACAGTATTTCCTTTATGGAATAAAATTCGGTTGTTTGTTTTTGCATATACGATATGTTATGAGATAATCCCTGCATCCCTTTCCAAACACCCATGTGTGTGCATGTGCAGTATGGTGTGTGTGTGTGTGTGTGTGTGTGTGTGTGTGTGTGTGTGTGTGTGTGTGTGTGTGTGTGTGTGTGTGTGTGTGTGTGTGTGTGTGTGTGTGTGTGTGTGTTGTGTGTGTGTGTGGAGGTCAGAAGATGTGCTTACCTGAGTGTGTGTCTGCACGGCATCTGCTCTGGGAGTCGATCATCTGACGCCATCCCATGAAGGCACCTCCCAGTTGCAGGGCAGGGGCCAGACAATAAATGCTGCACTCTATTTCTGCTAAATGAGTTTCTTTGTGTGTGTGTGTGTGTGTGTGTGTGTGTGTGTGTGTGTGTGCGTGTGTGTGGCACTTCTGCCATTAAGAAAACAAAAGTACAAAGCTCTTTTCTGTTGTGACGTCTTGTATTGGGGATAGGCTGGCTTTTCTCTGTTGCATCACATGCATACAGCTCCTGAATGCAAACTAGGCAGACCCAAGCAAAACACAACATGCAATACATGGTCTGCACCAATCTGACTCTATAATGTCCAAATATCCTTTATGGATTTGTGAATTATTTATTTGTCCAAGAGAAATTATTTGATCTATTGTATGATTAATTATTTAACTCCAGAAGTGCAGTTAGAGTAGAGGATATGTCAGGGGAGGGGGGTAGGTGGGTGGGGGGTGGGGATGCGTAAATGGGTCACCAAGAAACCTGCTGGTGGGCTGGCTAATGTCATCAAGATGCCCACAGAAAGATTTATACACCACATCGCACACATCCCCACTCAAGTTTTAATACCCACCTGTCTGAACGCTTGAACTTTTTAAAATAGCTGTCAATCAATCGAGTCATGTAATTGTTCATGGGGCTGTTTGAAGATCAGTTGCTTAAAAACCATCCCAGGGAGACTGTGGTTTTGTGCTAAGCTTTATCTGTTCTCAGGCCAGTGTTTAGTGGTTTTTATAATGAAGAACCCATCAGTGCCTTGGTGAATTTGATGTTTTTTCTACTGTAACCCCTAGGCTCTGAACCACACACACACACACACACACACACACACATGCCCGTGTTGAGGACTATAGATTCATCTCCACAGGGCAGAGATGAAATGGGTTCTGCAGAAGTACTGCCTGGAGCAAACAGACATTTACAGCTTTGCCGTGTGTGTGTGTGTGTGTTTGTGTGTGTGTGTGTGTGTGTATTATTGACTTCTTTCCCTACTCTCTGTGTTATTGTATTATTGAGTGCTCTGTCGCCCTCATTTATGAGTGTGTGCTTGTGAGTGTGTGTGTGTGTGTGTGTATGTGTTGAGTACACTGGATATGTTTTTAAAAGCCTTTAGCCATGCAGCAATTAGTTAGGGCTTAATGTCCGATGTCAAAACAAGCCATCGATTGGCTCATTGATCAGTTGACTCATTACTCTTTGTGCATGCCAGTCAGAAAGAGCATCAAATAAACGAGCCCCCCCCCCCCCGGCTCTGCCCAACATTACCGCACAGTCTACATCACTGCTGAAGAATATGCCACAACATTATCATTCGACAAATCACTTTTTACTATCTAATAACCACATAGCTGTTTGATTGGGTCAGTAAGTGTGCTATTTGGTAACTCAAGTTTTAAAGCATGCTTATAGAAAGAGGTGGATGTTTGTATCTTGTATAATGTGTATGTATTTTTTTTTTTAATGGTTGAACCTTGTTGCCTGTTTGAGTTGGCTGTTTGTCGAGTGGAGGGTTTGTTTTGGAGCTTGGGCTTTGAGTTTGGGCGTTTGGTCTGATTTTTGTTTTGCACGAGGGGTGCCATTTTGATGAGACTGACTTTTTATTTGAAGGTTAATGAGCTGCAAACACAGAATACAGTCCCTCTTACAAAACAGATGCCAATAATAACATTATCATTTGGTGCCTGGGTTTGATTTTTTTTAAGGTCAACCCCACACACACACACACACACACACACACACACACACACACACACACACACACACACACATACATGATATTACTTTTAATCAATACACTTCACAAAAATACTCTGAATATGATTTGTGCTGTGGTATGTGTGTATGTATTTATCAGTTTGAGTGTGTGTGCTGACTGCGTGTGTCCAGACAGCATGACACATTAAGGATCTTCTTGCGTCCATCTCTCTGGTATTGATCTCTCTAATGAGATTACTGTCTCTGTTCTCTGTTTCACCACTAAAGACAAGTAGCTGATTAAAATGGATGCGGCTGGCATTTGTGTGTCTGTCTATGCAGGAGTAGATTGTATTTATGTATTTGCTCAATAATATGTATTTGTAAGTGTAGACAATAAACAATTTTGACAGAATACCAAAGCATAACATGACAGAACATGTTATGCTTTGGTTTGCTTAAGGTTTTGTGAGTGCATGTTGAAATGAGTGTTTCTCCGTGTGTGCACTGTATATGTGCTCATGTGTGTATATGTGCCCATGTGTGTATATGTGCCCATGTGTGTATATGTGCTCATGTGTGTATATGTGCTCATGTGTGTATATGTGCCCATGTGTGTATATGTGCCCATGTGTGTATATGTGCCCATGTGTGTATATGTGCCCATGTGTGTATATGTGCCCATGTGTGTATATGTGCCCATGTGTGTGTTCAGGAGAGAGGAAGATGAGAGGAAGAGAGAGGTGGAGCTGCTATCTGCAGTGAGTCTGACACACTGACCGGTGCATTGATGGGGGACAACAGAAGGCTTTTATTAAATACAGCATTACTACAGTACATCTGATCGGATCACATAAACACATTCTCATACGATAGGATCTGATCACAGACACACACTATCACACAGTAGAATCAGATGACTACCATAGCCATCCCTGCTCTGCCTTCACTGAGGTTGTGTGAGTTACTGGAAAACTGTGGAAAGCACACTGCAGTTGGCCGTGCCATATAAACTGAGAATCAAATGTCTGTTGATTTGGTCTGTATTTGTTGGGTATGTGTGTGAGAGAATCAGAGAAAGAGGGAGAGAGAGAGAGAGAGAGAGAGAGTGTGTGTGTGTGTGTGTGTGCGCGTGCGTGCGTGCGTGTTTCACTGAAATAACACATAACTGAAATTCTTTCACTGTTATAACAATAATACCAAAGAAAAGTCAGTCTCAAATAGAATTCAGGTTCACTGCAGCGTGCGTGTGTGTCTGTTAAATAATAAACAGCAATGGCTGTCACTCCTTTTTGTATACTCAAACATGTACTAAAGAACTGGACTGAATGCACTCTAAATAAGTTCAGCTGTTATGTTATATGTTTGATTGTCTGTCCATCCGCAGCAATAAAAAAACATGCTCTATTACAATCAAGGGCAGAGCTTTGCATCACCAAAGTCCATATGAAACCACCGGCTTAAGTTGGTCAGGACAGTTGGAACTTTGTGGATGTGTGGAGCAGTAGAAGTTTGTTGGACATCACATGATCCCATCTCCACCCTGGTCAGAATGTCCTTAAAAAGTCCAGTGTAGATCAGCTCGCAGATCATCCTCAGGGTGAGTCCACAGTCAGCCCTTCCGTAAGCCCACTATCATGTCCGAGCCTCCCCTGAGCCAAGTCCATTAATGCCCCCAAGGCATGTCCACCATCGCCAACCTCAATCTGGTTCACTGTCCCTCCCTTCAGCTCAGTCTGCTGTCACCCCCTGTCAGCTTTCACAACAGATCCACTGTCATCCCTAGATCAGGTTTATTTATACATTATGTACATGAGAGGAGGGCAGGGCTAGGAATCAAGGGTTAGGGGTTGGGGAGGAAAGTCTTGAATGCTTTGTGTGCTTGTAGGCTATTCAAAATTCCCATCAAAGATGGCTCCATGGAACACACACACACACACATGCACACACACACACACACAAACAAACCTAAGGGGCCCTCAGTGTAAATATTTTCAGCAAACAGAGACAGTTTCTACAGATAATAATTACTGATGAAGCAGTTTACTGAGTATCAGCTGAAGCCCAAGGCCAGTCTGAGCCCTAGAAAACGTTGTGTAACATTCCTCCCCAGAAGCCAGCTCATCATCACAGTCTTATCCCTGATCTCCTAGAGTGGAGATCTTAGCACAGATACAGATAATACTGTTGAGATATGCAGCCATATCTTGACCAGAGGGACCTGTACATTGACTGTGCTGGCCTCCAGTCAGAACAGACACCATCCTTACTGATCTCAAATCAGAACCCACAGCATCCTTACTGATCTCAAATCAGAACACACAGTGAGGTTTGTGTCTTGGGTTAAGGATACAGGTTCTAGTCTACAGGTTCTAGTCTAGTTTACACCTTTGTAATGATTTAAAATTAACACGAATGAGTATATCATACCGAATAAATACTTAATAAATATGTCCAAAACATAAAGAGATACAGTAATACTACGTTTCTGAATACTGAAACAAATAAAAAATGAAGAGAAATCATTGATGCATTTGAAAGATGTATTAACAAAGACATTGTCAAGACATTGACAGCAAACATTCATTGTCCTCCTCATCACCATGGCGATCACCAGCATCAGCCATTTTGTGTCATACATTCAGTAGTTCTGTGGCGGCAGCTTCTCACATAAAGTCCCACATAAAGGACTGGTGTGAGATCAGAGACGATTGAGAATGATGTGGAGAGAAATGTGAAGCTAGCAACGCTAGCGATGCGTCCTGTTGTATGGTAGCCAGCCGCTGGGCTGTGTGAAATGAGGAGTCAAGCTATGGCTGTTGTGTAATTGGCTAGCTTGGTTAGGACGTTAACAAAGAGTTGTGTAATAGACTTCAGATGTTGTATGGGTCAAAATGTGCTGTGCACTGCGTAGAGAAGAAAAGTTGTGCCGACATGTGTGGGGGCTAACTGTGTTGTACACAGATTAGTTAGCCTGTGTGTAGTGATAGATCTGCTTCGTATAGGAGGTCAGTTTAAATGGGCTGTCCTTGCAGACTCCCCTCAATGGCTACTTCGTTCCTGACCCCTGACCCTCTCCGTCCTGCTCAGTCTTCTGCTCCCGCCCTCCCACTCCTCTCCCTGGGACTCGCCCAGTCTCTCTACAGGGAACAGCTGCTAATGGGGGGCATTAGCCTCTTAATGAAATATACATCACCTCTGCTCACACACACACACACACACCCCTCTCGCACACACACAAACACACACACACACACACACACACACATACTAATCCTCTGAACAATGTCTGATGTGACATTCTCTGCCTGGGGTGTGCTTGTGTGTGTGTGTGTGTGTGTGTGTGTGTGTGTGTGTGTGTGTGTGTGTGTGTTTAGGGAGTGAGAGAGAAGAGAGAATGTGTGGGCAAGAATGGGTACTCTGATGAACAGTGTTTGGTCAGCTCCTATAGGGCTGTCTGTCCCAGTTAACATGCGCACAAACACGCGCACACACACACACACTCACACTCACACTCACACTCACACTCACACTCACACTCACACTCACACTCACACTCACACTCACTCACTCACTCACTCACTCACTCACTCTGTGTGTCCTAGCCCAGGACGTCCAGGTAGACAGGTGAGGCCTTGGCCAGGCTGAGCAGCTGACTGTGGATCTGTCGGATGTTGAGGCGCATGTGGGGCTCTCGGTGCCAGCAGCCCAGCATCAGCTCAAACACCTCCTGAGTACAGCAGCGCGGCCTCTGCAGCACCCGGCCCTGCGTGATGCACTCGATCACCTGCAACCACGTGCACACACACACACACACACACACACACACACACACACACACACACACACACACACACACACACACACACACACATACACACACACACACACACAGAAATAAATATATATCACTACTTACACATTTATCTCTTTTCTTTCAATCTGTCTCTTTCTATCTCTCTCTCACACAGATCACATACACTCATACTGACGCATTCTGCTAAGTCTTTTCTATCATTGTGAGGTCATATATTGGATGTGGACAATTAAACATTAAAAGTTCAAGTTTAGATTCTACGGTCAAAAATGACAATAGCGGGGTCAAGGGGTCAAATATGACAGAAGCGGGGTCAAGGCGAGGGGTTAATTGGGAGAGAATGGGCTGTGGATCTCTTTGTAAGACGACTGGTTCCAAAATTTCGGGGTGAGAGGGCAAAGGCTAGAGCTTACAGGGTTAAAACCCACTGACCAGCTGGTGCCAGAGTGAAAGGCGAGAGCCTATGGGTCACACTTCAGGGGTCAGTGGAGAGGAACCGCCCACTTTAGCGTTAGACTGCTGGTCTCAGGATGAAGGTTAGAGGAGGGTGAGGGGCCAGAGCTTGCTCTGTGCTGAGGGGACAGTAGCAGGGTTAAAGGGATAGAGATGAGGGGGTCACAGGTCGGAGGTGAAGGGTCACGCACCTCATTGTTGGAAAGCTGATACCAGGGCTGCTTGCCGTAGGTGAAGATCTCCCACAGCACCACGCCCAGGCTCCACACGTCGCTCTCCGTTGTGAACTTCCTGTACATGATGCTTTCTGGTGGCATCCAGCGAATCGGCAACATGGTGTGTCCACCGACCTACACACACACACACATACAGTAAATATCAAGGTTTATGGTTGGCTGAGTGTACACAGAGTCCATTAAGTCTTTATTGTGGAGTCTGTCTGATTCATTGGTCTTGGCAAAATGGGTTTGTTCAGCGATTGGTTTTATGTAGAATG
Source organism: Alosa pseudoharengus (assembly GCF_046254945.1). NCBI lineage: Eukaryota > Metazoa > Chordata > Actinopteri > Clupeiformes > Clupeidae > Alosa > Alosa pseudoharengus. The sequence goes on along the minus strand of NW_027468848.1, from coordinate 16,699,400 downwards.
GCTAAGATCTTTGAAAGTCATCTATAATTAACCATGTCTAAGGTCAGTCTGCCTACTCATTGGTTGGGAGTGAAATGAGTCTGTTTTTGGATTGGTTAGGCATGGATTGACCTTGTGCAGTGATTGGCTTGGAGTGGAGTGAGTCAGCTCTGCGTCTGGAATTGAGAATGAACTTGCTTTCTCTCTAAAAAAGCCCTTGGCTGTGTTTCCACGGTGACCGCCTACAACCTCTCATGACCTCACCCAGTATTGTGGACCTTGTCCTTCCCCCAAACCTCTCCTCTTATCCCTCTCTCATCCCCTCTCCCTCCTTCCATCTCTCTCTCTCTCTCTCCCCCTCCTCTAGCCTCCTAACCCTCTAACCTCCTCTCTTCATTTGTGTGTGTCTGCGCTGAAATATGCATGAGGCGCTCTGGCCCACTGAGCCCAGATTAATAGTTTTAACATCAGAGCTCATGGAATATTCTAGAAGCCATGGCTTTTAGCTGCTCTCATCCCTAACACACACACACACACACACACACACACACACACACACACACACACACACACACACACACACACAAACACACTGACTGCCGACTGAGCCATAACACAGAGCATCTATTATACTGTATTTCTTCATGTATTTTCCCTGTTTTCCTATCTCTCCTCTTTCTCCCCATACACATCTCCCTCTATTCCGTACTTCCTCTCTCTCTCTCTCTCTCTCTCTCTCTCACTCTCTTGTCCCTGTCTCTACAGTCCATTGAAACTCTCTGGCTCTGGTTTCTATGGAAACTGCAGTTCTATAGGGATAACTCCTTCCGCTCCAGAGAAAAAAAAGACACTAAAGAAAACAAAGACAGGAAGCCACACACACACACACACACACACACACACACACACACACACACACACACACACTAACGCACACACGCACGCACACACACACACACTAACGCACAAACACACTAACAAGCACACACACACACACACACACACACACACACATACACACAGACAATGACACACACACACACACACACACACACACACACACACACACACACACACACACACACACACACACACACACACACACACATACACTATCCATCCACAGAGCTACACACAAGCTTACGTACACAAACTCACTGACAACCTTCTCTCGCACATACTTACTCTCAACCCCAAACCAAAACACATAAGCTGTTGAGTCCTACAGTCCCATTAGTGAACGTAATATATCCAACAGTTTTTTACAACTCTTTACACACATTTTCAAAAGTTTGTGTCTATTTTTCAAAACTCTACACACAAAACCCTAAATTGCTCACACAAAATGCAAAATCTACAGAGAAGCCATCTACAGAGAAGGTGAAATACAGAGTAAAAATGCAAACAATATTGAAACCAAAAATAGTGATTTTCCCCAAATAATCATGGGGGGGGGGGGGGGGGGGGGGGCTTGTATATTCATTGGCCTATAGACCCTTTCAACTGCAGAAACAAATATGTGCATTTCTAAGGCATCTGGTAACTTGGGGACAAAAGTAAAGTAAAGTAAAGACGTAAAGTCGACTTGTGGAACGTTACGCAAAGGCCAATTTATTTTCATTTCAACGTATCTGCATTGGTTTTGAACATTTCAACCGGAAATCCTCTAGGAACAGATTGAAAGGGTCTATATACCTATATATGGAGCTGGTGTTCAGTAAAGTAATGAGTATTTGTACATTGAGGACTGAGGGCCAGATGTACGTACATTTGCAAACGTAGCGTTATCAGCGTCATGGACACACCGCAGATTGCGAACGCTGTCAGACCCAAGTTTCCGTCGTATTTATCAATCGTTCTATCCTTAGTGTAAACTGCGCCTTTCTCTGCCTTTCTCCGCCCATAAACGCAATTTACTAACGTCCACAACTAAATGGCAGCGCCTACATAGAAGCGCAGTTGAATGAAGTTAACTGATGACAACATTAAAAAGAATCAAACGTTTAGCGATCATGAAATAATACCATACATGATAAGATGTAAACAAGCAGAGAGATAATGAAGATCAGTAGTTCTACTCAAACTACTTGTGCACGTAGGCTATGGAAGATTGGTCAAATATAGCAAGTAGGAAAGTTTAAGTTAAGTGAGGTTGCTTTTGGTAGTACAAATACTTTCACCACAAAAACTGGTGCTCTAAATAGCGATTCTGTTGTCTTTGAAAGGTTCTCTTATTGACGCATTGAACTGCAATTTGGATTAACATCTGCTTTTACAAGGCGGAAGTATTTAGGCGCAGAATAGACGTGCGCTTTCAGGAGCAGTCTTTGTACATACTGCGGAATACATAATTAGGCGCTTTTTACTCTTCTCCTCCCATCTTTTTACGCTAAACTCCCACTTTCCCCTGGATCCTCCCATGAATGCATATGCATGACATGACAAACGCAATCTGCCACTTTCAGCTCCCGCGACAGGCAGTTTGCGCTTTTACATCATTGCGGCCTGTTTGTACATACCTCGCAATG
>NW_027468848.1:16651893-16674393 GCF_046254945.1 Alosa pseudoharengus | reverse complement strand
CAAATACCATAAGCCATAACCATAAAATAAGATCCAAATGACAAAATATAGTTCTGGTGGATACCACACATAATGCACAAACTTTAAAGAGGATAGTGGAGCGCAAAACCATATAGTATATAGGCTATATAGGCTACTTTTTAAAATTGATATATTTTTCTGAAATGCCTGAATAATGTTATATACGTAGGTCTATGAATTATGCTAATTAATTATCTTCTTAAAAACTAAAACTTCACAGAAAATCGTATTAATTGTCTTTTCTTAATTGTTGCAGATAAGCACATACTGCAGCCTGTATACTCTAGATAAGGAGTCGTAAGTATTATTTTCTGTAGTAAGATTCACACACACACACACACACACACACACACACACACACACACACACAGCTATAATAACAATACCCATTTCTAGTAACTACTGCGAATGGCCTACGCCAGTCCAGGCAATGTCCTGCCGAAATGTTGAACTTTGAATCAGCTGCCACCTGATACGGTAATGCCAGTTGGCTAATGCAGCCTAATAACATTTCCTGACAGACAATAATGCCGTGTCACATTAAGCAAAGATATCGAATTGGTAGTCTAAATGATGATGAGACCGTTGTCCACTGGGGCATCTATTCTTTAGCTTTATTGCTTTATTCCTTGCAGAGTCTATGAGAAGCACAGTATTTAGGCTATTTGAATCGTATCCCTATTCTATATTATTTCTTTATTGTGATGCGATCTAGAAAAACCCTTCACATGGTGCACTCAAAAATCCTTGATTTTTGCTCCTTTTCAACCCTCTCTGGTGAAATTTTACACTGTCCCCTAGCAAAATCCTGGATACCATCCTCCCAAAATCTTGCATGTTGCTATGGTATCAGAATCATAAGTTGGTAAAATTGCACCATGTGAAGGGTTTTCCCAGATCGCATCAATGCAATACAAAGAAAATGCACTTCAAAGTCTCAGACAAAGAAAAAACAGATTATATTAACTTATTTACTGTCAGATCTCGGGTTAAAGCTGGTTACGTTTTTTTTTTGTCTGGAGAAAACATTTAGTAATGACAACATAGATTGTAAGCTACATTTTAGACATAAGCTCGAAACTAATTGGTGTATTGGGCTGTATACGTTCAATGCGAGGTCTCGTTCCAGCAGTAGGCTTTGTTTGGGCCTGGGTGGTAATCATGATGCACAAATGGAGCAGTTTATTTGGACAGTGTTATTGAATCATAATAGGCATACCTGTGCAACTTTATGAGGTCATTTAGGTGGGGTTAGTTTAATTTAAAACAGTGGGTAGACACTTCAATCACCCCACAAAATTGTATGTTTCCACCATCACCCTCAAAGTAGCCCATAACCAAGATTGTTTCACTCCAGTTTTACCGAGAGAGACACTCAGTCACTAGTGACAGCCTCGTGTCCCCCCTTCAGGCTACGCGTGAGGTGCGCTCAAATGAATGCGATTGCAGTCGATGTTCGATAGAGGATCATTACCAGCGTGTGCACGTAAGGCCTCCCAGTAAGGACGTTGTTTACTGAACGGCTGAGATGCTTATTTTCAGAACAACAGTATAGTTTACGCTAGAGTGTTTTGTAATGATCTAAGGGCTGAACATGGGTTTTCATTATAAAAAAAACCGAGGGAGATGACTCATCGCAGATCTGCCTTGGAAGATTCAGCGACCACGCGCATCAAAGCCATGAAAACAAAGCAAGGCACAATATATTTTACTCAGATCCAGTATCGAATCGACAGATTTGTTCTCAATAGCCTACATCTTCTTCAGTCTTTTAGGTGAAGGAGACCTTACGTGGTTTTCAGGTGACGTTTACTTCCAAGGAATGCGCATCTCTTAGGCTACTGTCTGTCTAATTCACAAACACACACTTACATGTCAGTGATGTTGTCCATGTCAGCCTCCGTTTGGAGATGGGGGAAACCTGTTATCCAATGCCCCTGGTCAGAACAGGAGATCCGTGTGCTCGTGCAAGTGCAAAACGTGGGGCACGCCGTACCGGGCCTCCACAGCCCCAACAAGATCCACCAAAAACCCCAATGTGCCATGCCGAAACGCCCCCACAAGACTTTCATCACGGACCCTTCACCGGGCTGTGGTGTAGTCTGCGAGAGCTCTGTGTGACCCTGCGCAAGGATGGTAGCCTAGTACAGAAACCACTGCGTCTTCTTTCCTCCAGGACACAGTTAAACACTTTCACTCCTTACAGGTAGTCTACAAGCCTGTCTGCATGGATTTACACACACTCTTTATTTTATCCTCCCCTGCTTGTTTCCCCCTGTTTATTGAGAGAGCAAAGCCCCGGAATACAGCTCGTAAAGACGTATCCTTGCCCCAGTGAGTTCTTCACTCCTGTCCGCTGAGCAACGATCAGACGGTCCTTCCTCAAGAAGTGCCTTGGTTGTTCTGCGTGAGAGAAGTGCGTGCTGCTGGGAGAGGATGAGGGGTGGGAGGGGGTGCGCGCTGGCGGAGCACTGGATAAGCGCGTGCTATTGATTCTCGTCGTCAGCGAAAACCCATCCACCTCGCGAGTAGGAAATCGGAGGACTCAGACATGATTTGTTCAGGTTGTACAGGGGGATTCTCAGACTGGGCGTCATATGCCTACAGTCAGAGATCTGACCTTGTGGCGAATGGAAAGCAGAGCTGAATGACACGAGACAGACACCGAGCTTGGAGGATGCTCTCGCGCTTGCACTGTCGGAATACCTCTACCTGAGGGTGACTCAGTCACTCCTCATCTGTCTGTCAGCTGGCCACACACAGACACGCTGTCTCTCATTGGCACCCTTCCTGTGAAGCCCACCCACTCCAACTTGTGACGTGCGCTTTGACGCATGAGATGATACACTGAATCGAAGAACATTAGGGACCACAGTCCTTGGCAATGTTGATGTGGTAATATATGAGAGAGGTCTTGTTTTCCCGACAATAAGTAACTGGAGCTCAGTCGTACGGAATAGTTACTTTTGTGTGAAACATCCAAAGTAACCCATGTTTAAAAGCAGGTGAAATTGACCATGTTGATATTAAGGAACTGATAGCGGAGCTGCCCACCCCGTATCACCGGAAGCTTGAGATTGGATGGGGAGATCGTCTACCCTTTGCTTTCTCCCGCCATTCTCAAAGATAGAACAGACAGCTTGCTTTGCACGTCAGCATCCTAATATCTCATGTCACATCTGGACACAGGTCGACATTTTAATACATCCCCCTGGCGCCACCTTCTGGAAAATATAAAGTAATACACTAGATGGAAAAGAGAACAGCGGGGGAAATAAGTATTGAACACACATTGTACACTATTACTGTAACATATAGGCCTATTTGCATGACAATTTCACCAGACATTAGTATTAACTCAGATAATCCACCCATATAAAAAAATCCAAACATTAAAGTCCGTAAAGTTATGCATAATAGTGGTATGACACAGGAAAAAAGTAGGCCATTGAACATACTGACATTTTTATACTTTGTGGAAAAACCTTTATTTGTAATGACAAATGTTGAAACTAATCAGTCGCAGTATTCAGGTGTGATTTTGGCCCATTCTTTTAAACAGATAGTCTTTTAATGTTGAAGATTCCAGGGGTTCCTTTCCAGGGATAACTTCCAAAACTGTTCAATTGGATTTAAGTCAGGGCCTTGATTTCCTTTCTCTGAAACCAATTGAGTTTCCTTTGCTGGATGCTTTGGATCATTGTCCTGCTGGAAGGTCTAGCCATGTCTCATCCTCATCCTGGTAGATGGCAAGATTTTCCTGGAACAAAATGAGTATGAAGTCTGACAGTAGATGAAAAACAGCCCCACACCATGATGCCTCCACTTCCAAACCTCACTGTTGGTATGGTATTTTTAAGGTGATGCAGAGTGCCATTTCTCCTCCAAATATGGTGTGTAGTATGACATCTAAAAAGTTAAATTTTGCTCTCACCTGACCAGAATACATTCTGTCAATATTTCTAGGCTTTTCCAAATGTTGTGTAGTAGGCTAAACTTTCAACGAGCTTCGACATGTTTTTCTTCAGTAATAGAGTTGCGGGGTGAGCGTGCATAGAGACCATGGCGGTTATGATTTTCTCTGTAAAAATCGTACCTGCTGCCTGCAAGTCTTTCTGGAGCTTTCTCTGAGTGGTCCTTGGGTCTTGGGCTACTCTTCTGACTATCCTTTTGACTTCCTTGTAAGAAATCTTGCGAGGAGATCCTGTGCATGGCCAGATGATGATGCAGTGATATTCCTTTCACTTGCAGATAATGGCACCAAACCTGCTTACTGGATGATTCTGAAGTTTTTAAATGCATATGTAACCAGTTCCATTGACTTTGCAACAATAAGGTTGCAAATGTCTTGGGAGAGCTCTTTGCTTTTACCCATCATGAAATGTTTCTTGTGTGACCTTGGTAACGAAAAACCATTTTTATAGGCCATCAAAATGTACTAACCCAGCTTATATTAATTTGCAGATAGGAGGAATAATTACCCTCCAACTATAGAATCCAGCTCGTCCCTTGCCTTTGTGTACTGCTTTTTTCTTAGCGTTATTTAAAAATAAATTAATTACATAATGTTTAAACTTAAGCAGGGTTCCCTCTTTCAAGGACTTTCTAGGTCATTGTCCCTCCTTTAAGGACCCTTACACAGGCTTATAAAATGTGGATTGATTATTATCAATGTGCCACTAATTCAGTTCGTGTTACAGTTAGCTTTTGCTGATGTCCAAGCAGATGATTCAGGACACATTGCCAATTTTGCTTGAGTGTTATTTTCTTGATAATCATTTTGTCTGGTCTACATCGATTAAGCTCATTGCCCCATGCTGATTCTGCACTGCACTATAATTGAGAATAAAATGTCAGGGAACTAATCATTTCTGCCTGGTCACTTTGTTTCTGTTTCTATTCAACACAGTACAATTCATAAAGCTAAGTGGAGATGATGCTAGAAACAAATTTGGCTTTGGTAATTTTCAGGGTTTTGGGTGATTGTATAAAAGGGAGAAAACTATTTTGATCTTAACTATACATTCAAGCACGTTAGTGACCTATGTCCATTGATCAAAAACTTTCCAGGGTCTTGAAATCATTTTTTAAAATTCACAAACTTTCAAGGATTTCAAGGACCTGAAGTTTCTGAAGTCATTAAAAGTTAAACACACATACTTTTCCTATAAATAACTGTCAAGATCGAAATATTACATACAGGTAATTCTGGCTTCTTTATATAAGTAGGCTATGTAGGCTAAGGATCTTACATTTGACTGTGGAGGTGATTGCTTGAGACACAACCTTTTGAGATATTAGTTTGATACAACTGCAAAAACTTCATGAACTGTTTAATACATTTAAAAAATACAATAGATTCAGATCCAAACAATTATCCAAGAAACTGTAGACACTTGACCTCAAAAGACTACTTGCTGCATTGCATCTAATAAACAGCCCATCAATGTGTAACCCCATGTAGCAAGTTGAAGTTCAGGCTAGTCCTGTAGTGTCACATGACTATATATCATCCACCATTCAGTTCTCGGGACAGGATATGCTTTTCATCAACAGGTTTGGCATCTTTATGGCGTAGGTGGAGTGGTCTGAGACATATCTCCTTGTAAATAACATTAGGTGATAAGCAAACATTTCAGCCCGTCAGCACACTTTTGCTCTGCTAGCACTGAGCTCTCCTGAGCTCTACTCGCTGCTGCAGGGCAAGACAGTCGCTCTGGGTGGCCGACCTCACCTCAAGCACCAGGGGGCGTGCCCGCTGGGGCTCTGTCCGCAGCGTCATGATGCCACACATGTCCACGAGTGCCCGCTGGCACCTCTGAATGCCCGCGGTGACCTGTGCCTGCCCCTCGCTGTTTCGTCTCAGGGCACGTGCCTCTGCCGCTGAGAAGCCGATCAGCTCCGCCAGCACGCCGTCCCCCAGCTCGGCGTCCACATAGGCCGAGCCGTCGGAGAGGCACACGTCCAGGCTCCAGGAGCCTCCGGCGCTGCGCATGTTGCCTTTCAGCGTCACCACGAAGGCATGGACACAGATCTCCCTGGGTACGCTCAATTCCAGGTTCAACAGGTACGAGAAGGGGGGGCTGTCCCGTGCCACGACAGCCCCCCCTTCTCGTACCTGTGACACGGTGTCAGACCCTCTATGTGTCCTCTGCTGAGCATGCTCAGATGCAGCAGGATGTGGGGAGTATTCCCGTTCAGGGCTGGGGGTGTATGCCAACGGCCTTGGCACAGAAATCTGTGGGGGGATGGTGGAGGTGGGCTCTGGATGGGGGAGGACGTCACCCTGTCCCATCTCCTGTGACATATGCTGGGAGAGCACACTGTCCAGCTCCTCCAGGGGAATGTCATCATCTGGGAAGTCCTCCTCGGGCGCGTGGTGAGGGCTCTCCCAGGCGGAGTCCTCCAGAGGGAAGTGCTGCTGAGGGGACGGCCTGCTCGGGCCTCTGGACACCATGCTGGCGCTCCTGTAGCCACTGTCCAGGCTGCTCTCCTCCACAGCCTCCAGACTGGCCATCAGCTCCAGGTCATCCAGATCCTCCTCTGCTCCTGGCGCAGCCTCCTCGGCCCTCTCCGGGGGGACCCCCTCAACCTCCTCTTCAGCTGGCTCCTCCTCAGGCAGACCCAGAGCTCGGCATAACACATGGGCCTTAAGGGAGACAGGGGAAAGCAATCAACCATAACGCTCAAGACAAATTACAGCCCCTGAAGAATTGTTTAGAGGGACTCCTGTACATCACCACAACATCCAACATCTAACAAAGTATATGACATCTTACATTACCCCCTTTAGGATGACAGGTAAAATGTAACACAAAATCATGGTATGAGCATGTCCAGCTCCTACCTACTACAACACTCTGCCAACCCGTTATGTAATCACACAATGTCATAACTTCTCCTGCCTTTCCTTACCTGCGTGTTGGTGTGCAGGAGTTCCTCCACCTCTCCACCAAGCACCTGAACGTTCTGAGGCCCCAGCAGCAGCACGCCCAACCTGCATGTTATGGGCCCACGCAGGAGCAGCTTGGTGCCCGCGGGCAAGCGGGTGTTTAGCTGCGGCACAGGCCTGTACTCCATGGCCTCCACGCTCTGCACGCCGTCCGTCAGCTGCAGCATCAGCATCCGCGTGGGGGCCGCCTCCCACGGCCGCTGCGTCACCTGGGTGGCCGCCCCAATCTGGTCGTTGTCACGTTCGCTCCCTCGGAGACGCTGGAGCTGGGTGTATGCCGGCTGGCTGACGTCCTGCAGCGAGTCCAGCTGCACGCAGAGGCTTCCCTGCAGATGTGTCTTTTCCGCCTCGCTCACAGCAGCAGGCAGTGACGACATGCCCAGGCTACGCAGGTCCGTCTGCAACCACTGCTCAAGCACCAGCTGCTGCAGTTGTGGTAGGGTCAGAGGTCGGCCACCAGCCTCTTGCTGCAGCCACTCCACACATGCCTGCAGCCAGCCCTCAGGCACACATACATGCCAGTGGCTTCGCAGCCATGAGCCCACAGTCTGCACTGCATCAGGGGCCATCCTAGTGCTTCTCTATTCCACACATGAAGTCTCACTGACACATACAGTTAACATAGGTACACATTTCATATCTACCTGAAGAGAGAGGGGGGGAAATGGTTAGGTCTGGTCAACCCTCGGGAAAACAAAATCCAATGCTCCTGCTGCCCACCGCAGTATTGGCCATTAAGTTCATTAAATATTTAACAAGCTATCAACGCACATACACACACACACTCACAATTTAACAACATTTTGAAGAAACCCTTACCGAAAGTAAATAATACCGAGTGAGAAAATGAGAAAGTAAACTAGGCCTAGCCTACTGTTTAAACAAGTAGCCAATAGCTCGAGACAGTTCGTGGAGTCTACCTACGACAGCTTCTGCATCAGCACGTCCCAAGACATGGCGCCAAAGTCGATGGCCATCAAAAGGCCACAGAAGGTGCTGTCAGTTAGTTTTCTCGAATTTGACCGATATATTCAACTGACTTATACATTTTAATCACTTACGCTCAGATACATGCTAACTGCAAGTAATTGGTGAAGTAGGACTAATCCCTTCCAAGCAAAGTTTACATGAAAACGAAAACACGAAGTAAAGCCTCTCAACTCTCAACCAAACTATACGACACAAGTGGACGGAGGAAGTAGTATGAGTCACAGTGTTGAACCAATGGAAACAGATGCATTACTAACGCCAATGCAGATCCCACCAATCAGAGGTTTACACTGATGGAGGGACGTCTGTTCATTGGTACAACAAGAATCCCGCTGTGTGGGCCTCTCAGTTCACGTTAGACTGGTAGGAACTGCGAGTTTACGGACAGGTATGTATCGAATAGCTTGTTCTATGTTTTCAAATGATCTGTAAACCCAATGCTCACGAAAAAACATTGGCCAAAATAAAGGAGAATTACACAACATTAAAAAACATATATATATTTGATTTCTATTTGCATCGTGTTGTCAGACCGGCGCATTTTCATTTCCGTTTGCAAGCGAGATAGCGTTAGCTAGTTAACGTTAGCCCCATTGACCATTCTAGCAAGGTTTGCAAGGTGGCTAATGTTCGTTGTAAAATTACCTAAGTTTCTAATTTTGAAATTGAAGTTAATGTCGATGGAAATGCAGTGAATCATCCCTCACTGAATTACGTCGATTACAAAAGGTGGCGATAAGACGCGCTTCACAGTGCCGACCAACCATGTAACGTTAGCTAGCCAGTTTTGCTAATACATGAGAGCTAGCCTTGCTAGTTCGCTGGCTGCATACTCCATTGTTAATCATCCAAATGGTAAACACTGATCATTTCCTGAGTGATTTTATATGCGTGACTTGTGACTTGCAGCAGGATATTTCAACTAACTTGGTGAAATACTGACAGTATATTTACGTATTCCTACATTGATACATTGATTGTTTTCCTTTCTTGCTTTTGCTTTTGGTAAAAGCCAACGTTAGCTATCGATAGTTAGCGTGCTAACGTTTGTTCTCCACTATACATTAACGTCACATTGATTGTTAAAGTGAAACTCGTCTTTACACGCAAGGTAACCGCGAATTTCTGATGTTGTGCAAGGTTGCAGTTTTGAAAGCAAAAGGTTATCGGTGTAGTCACTAATTAGATATATTGAATATGATACTGACGGACGTTTGTTTGCCTATCTTTTGTCGTTAGTATCGTGGAGTTGGATGTTAATTAAATTACTTAAACACATTTTAGGTTTTTTTTGTTATCGATCTCTCGGTTTGATTATCGACCTCCAAGCGGTATCAGCAACTGTACATTTCACTTCCTTTTGCGCTGTTACACTTATTTAGATATGCATCTAGTCAGCACCACAGATCATTAATCAGCCTAGGGTCTAGGTCAGGCATTCTATTGTCTCGCTCGTCTAAACAAACTACGGTCTTGAGGAACTGTTCATCTGCCTTTGTATTGTCTTCATGAGTAATCTAAGCTACCTCTTCATCCTCCTCATGCAGATCCCTTTGCTCTGGTCATCACACAAAGGGACACCTCAGCTTGAGTCTGTATTGTGTCCAGACCTCACCTGCACGTTTGTCAGTGGTAAGTAGCCTACTGTTGTTGTTTTGTAACATGGCTACATTGTAGTGGGTTGAACAGCAACAGTCTAGTTTTTCCCACTGTCTAGCTTATCTTCTTTGCCTACCTCTCCTAGCACACTCTTGAGCATTGACCATGGAGGCGGAGAATGATCCCATGGAGGGTGAGGCGCAAGAGGAGGAGACTACTGCTAGCAATACAGAGAACAGAAATGGTTTGTATCTTTTATATACACATAGATAAGGGATGTGTAGTTTAACCTCAGTGTCAACATACTGCTGGGAAAAAAAGATGTTTGGAAAGTCATATTTTGTTAAAGAGTACAAAGGACAGAGCTCGGACTTATTAGATAGATAGTTACTTTATTGATCCCCAGGGGAAATTCAAGGTCTCAGCAGCATACAGACAACACATTCTTTAACAGCAGAAAAAGTAATTAAAGTATATAATATAAAAACACAACTAAGCAATAAGGACAGTAGAAGATAAAGAATATACTAAATCTACTAAAACTTATTATTGAAAATGTAATTTGCTAGGTAAACGTCAAGCAGAAGATGCTGAGGAGCAGCAGTCCACCAAGCGCCCCAGAAACTCAGAAGACACAGTGGAACTGCGGATACTGCTGCAGAGCAAGGTAGATCAGTGTCCTTGTGTCTCCCATTAAACACTTACACACCCACTCTCCAGAGTCAACAGAGAGTGTGCATCTGGAATTGGTGGTTAGAATTTACTACGTACTACTTTTTATATTGTAGAAGTTGTGTGTCTGAAATCAAGTTCTGTGTACGTTCGCAGAATGCCGGAGCTGTGATTGGAAAGGGAGGGAAAAACATCAAAGCCCTTCGCACAGATGTGAGTGTACACACACACACACACACACACACACACACACACACACACACACACACACACACACACACACACACACACACACACACACACACACACACACACACACACACACAAACAAACAAACACGTGCGCACACACACATAGTACCAAACCCAACAAAGCACATGTCATGGTTGAGTGTCCATAGCCAATGGAGTCTGGACCTCATCCCCGTGCACTTTCTGCTGGTAGTTTCTCCTCAATTACATGTGCATCAGAAGGACTTGAATCCTAGTTGATCTCACTGTGTCCCCCCCCCCCCCCTCTCTGCTCTCTCTCTGCTCATTCCTCCCCCACTCCTCTCTGGCTTATTTATCTCTTGGGCATCCCCCCTCCTGGCACCACACATCACGATGCCCTGCCTCCCCAATTGGACAACCTACATGGTTGACACATGATTGACATCTCCGTTGCCTTGCCCCTACAGTACAATGCCAGTGTGTCAGTTCCAGACAGCAGCGGGCCCGAGCGGTATGTGTCCCTCTCTCGTGCAAACTCACTCGTGTGCTCAGTCATGCAGGGTTTGGATTATACCCACTTTCTCCTAGAAGCATCTTGTCATGTTGTAGTAATCACTCCAATGTAAGTGGGAGAGTCGTGCAGACTCCCTCTGATGTAATTCAGTCACACACTAGCAGTGCAGAGCCACCCCCTCCTCCCTCCCCCTGACTTCCTCTCCCTGCTCCCACTCCTATTAGTCATCCATACATCCTGTGTGACTCCCCTCTGTTTCTGTGAGTGTAACACCTGTTCACATGCAGTTTGGTGCCAGCACTGAACCTCTCCCTCTGTTTATCTCCATCCTTCCCTGTCTCCATCCGTACATCCATCCATCCATCCATCTCTCTCTTTCTGTCTTTCTTCCTCTTTTTTTCTGCTCTGTCCATCTCTAGCATCCTGAGCATCAGTGCAGACATCCCAACCGTAGGCGAGATCCTGCTGAAGATTATCCCCACGCTGGAAGAGGTAGGCCAACAGGTTTTTGTTGTTCAGTTCTGTTTTGTTGTTGCTTTGCATCATGACTCTGTTTTGAACGTGTGCCTGCTGTGCTGGGTTGTTGCAGTACCAGCACCATAAGGGCATGGACTTTGACTGTGAGCTGCGGCTGCTGATCCACCAGAGCCTGGCAGGAAGCATCATCGGGGTGAAGGGAGCCAAGATTAAAGAGCTCAGAGAGGTGAGCTAGCGAATAAATAAATAAATAAATAAATAAATAAATAAATATTCTGTGTGTGTGTGTGTATATATATATATATATATATATATATATATATATATATATATATATATATATATATATATATCTGATTGCTGATAGCTGATTGTCCTCTGGATGGTTAGAGAATTGAAGGTAGAGGGGGTGTGAGGTAAATAGCTGAGAGGTAGAGGTAAACAGATGGAACAGAGGAAAGCCAGGTGAATGTTTAATAAGGCAAACTTGTTTGTATGACATCCGATGTGTCTGTTTGTTTGTTTACGTGTGCAGAGCACACAGACCACCATTAAGCTGTTCCAGGAGTGTTGTCCCCAGTCCAGCGACCGTGTGGTGCTGGTGGGCGGGAAAGCTGAGCGTGTGGTGGAGTGCATCCGCATCATGCTGGAGCTCATTGCTGAGGTAACACACACTCACATGGGCTACATGCCCAACGCGCACTACACACGTGGTTCTCATCCACACTGCCACTGAGTTTTTCAGTATCGCTCTAGGAACGCAATATTCACATCACATACAATGACTATAATTGAGGATCACTTTCAGAGCGATTTTGTTAACGATGGCTGATAGCCAATCAGAATCCATCAAATTATAGACATTAACAGCCATAAACCTGAAGAATATTCCCGAGAGACTTTCCTTATCGTTGGTCAGTATGGACATGCATGATGTTTTAAGTTACAATTATTAGTCATGTGCAGTTTATAGTCATCATCATCAATGGGCACTTGCAATGAATATCTTCCACATTTAAGCCCAGTTTTGTTCCTCTCTCCAGGCTCCCATAAAGGGCCGAGCACAGCCATATGACCCAAACTTCTATGACGAGTCCTATGACTACGGCGGCTTCACCATGCCGTTTGAGGAGCGCAGCGGAGGAGGCCGTCGGCCCATGGGTGGAGGAGGAGGAGGAGGAGGAGGAGGAGGCGGCGGCGGCAGCGGCTTTCCCTCCAGGGGTGGTCGTGGGGGTGGCGGTTTCGACCGCATGCCCCCTGGCGGCCGTGGAGGTCATTCCATGCCCCCGTCCCGCAGAGATTACGATGATATGAGTCCGCGGCGTGGACCCCCACCCATGCCTCCGGGCCGTGGTGGCCGAGGGGGCGGGCGAGGCCGCAGTGGGCACATGGGCCCCCCGCACCACAGGAGAGGGTAAGCCTGCCTCCTCACCTGCCTCCTCCCTCTTTCATTCACACCCACCCTCTTCACTGCACTCTTGCCGTCTCTCGTGTCTTCTAGTAACTCCTCTCCTTGGTCCCACGAGCCCTTTCTGCTCCTCTTTTCTGCTCCTCTCCTCTTCTGTTCCTCTCCTCTGTTCCTCTCCTCTTCTGTTCCTCTCCTCTTCTGTTCCTCTCCTCTTCTGTTCCTCTCCTCTTCTGTTCCTCTCCTCTTCTGTTCCTCTCCTCTTCTGCTCCTCTGCTCCTCTCTTCTCCTCTTCTGTTCCTCTCCTCTTCTGTTCCTCTCGTCTGTTCCACTCCTCTCCTCTGCTCCTCTCTTCTGCTCTTCTCCTCCTCTCCTCTGTTCCTCTCTTCTCCGCCTCTTCTCCTCTCCTCTGCTCCTTTCTTCTGCTCTTCTCCTCCTCTCCTCTGTTCCTCTCGTTTGGCCATGTTCTTGTCCACCTGTTTGTCTGTGAGATCATGAAGTATCCGCCATGTTTCAGTTGCACAAATGTGTCCTGTCCATAAGCCATGTGTGTGCCTGTCTTTTTGTGTATGTGTGCGTGCATGTGTGTGTGTGTGTGTGTGTGTGTGATTGGCTCATTCCATGTGTGTGTGTTTGCAGAGATGACCACTATTCCTACGACTCTCCTCGTGGAAACCACGACGACCGACCGAAGTAAGTCCTTCCCAAGACATAGAACGGGAGTGGTGAGCTTTAGAGTAGGGTCAAGGTACATGGCAAAAACTGCTTATCTAACAAAATCTAACCAAGTGTTATTAATCTTATATCAAGATAAAAAAAACTAGTTGGTATTGTTTTCAGTATAAAGAGACTTACCTAGTGCTTTCTTGTGAAATCATTTGACTTAATTTAAAAAAAGTTTGACTTATTTTAAGACATCTCATCCTGAAAACAAGCAAATTTGTCTGCCAGTGCGTTAAGCAAATTTGTCCTAAAAACAAGCAAATTTATCTGCCAGTGCGTTGAGTAAATTTGTCTTGATAAGACTCCTTAAAATAGGTCAAAGTCTTCTTAAATTAAGTCATAATGTTCTTTTGAGAGGGCGCTAGGTAAGTCTTTTCATACTAAAAACAATACCAAATAGATTTTTTAATCTTAATATAAGATTAATAACACTTGGTTAGAATTAATTTTTTGCAGTGTAGCGCTGGGGGAAGTGGGGCTGTGGTAGACATGGGTCAGGAGACATTATACAATCTGTGAGATTGGGCTGGTGTAGGTTGTCAGAGGTGAGGTATAGGGGTGTAGGCACAGTATTAGGTGATGGCATAAGGAAGACGATAAATTGTGAGGTGAGGATGGTGTGATCTTAGCCACAACGCTGAGGACGAGTGTGTGCTTTTTGGCCCAGCACCTGCAGAGTGTTCCATTTGTTGTCGCTTTTTCATTGTTGGTTTCATTCTCTCTCCCTCTCTCTCAAAGTAGAATGAGTGATTTCCTAATGCCTTTTTTTTTTTTTTTTTTTTGCTTTATTTTCAGGAGCGACAGAAGGGGGCGTCCTGCTGATCGTTATGGTGGCGACAGTATGGTGAGTGTGTGTGTGTGTGTGTGTGTGTGTGTGTGTGTGTGTGTGAACGAGCGAGGTGGCCAGGTGCACAGAAGTAGCCAGGTGTACTGATGTCCTCATCTCTTGTTGCTTGACTGCATTGTTGACCACAGATCACCTATCTTAGCGAGTGAATGAGTGGAGTCCCTACTGAATCGTGTGTGTGTGTGGTCTCACTAATGGTCGTCTCTCTGGTTCTTCTTGCAGAATGATCGGGGCTACAGTGAGTACCTTGTCATATCTTGAAACTTACGTTTGTCTGTGTATATTTGTGTTCGAGATTCCTAGGAAATGTGTTGGATTATGAATTGATTGTCTGTGTGTGCTGTTAATCTGCCTCCATTTCTCTTGTAGACAACAATTCTTCTTGGGATCCCTATCAGTCTGGTGGTAAGTAAAAACACTTAGATGGCTAATGTACTGCTAATGAATATTTTGATTATATAGGTGTGTTTTTTGTTTAGTTTTTTTGTCTGAGTTAATTGTTATAATCTCTAGAGGTGAGACATGCGTGACCTATGTATCCCTTTGGAGGATCCTCATGTGCATGATTGTGTTACAGGTGGTGGAAGAAGTTCCTACAGTGAGATGGGAGGCCCAGTCGTTACCACACAAGTGACAATCCCCAAGGATGTGAGTGAATAAGCATGTGACTCAATATATGCTCATAGTGGCATTTCTCACTACTAGGACGGGACTCGACACAATAGTGGGCTTGTTATTGTAAAGATTGCGCTGAGCTTTCCATCCAACTCATTTGCAAATTTTGAAATGCTTTCATGAGAATTTGGTATAAGAGATTAGTTGGTGTGTCTCCATCAGCTGTGTTGTGCAAATACAAAATGGATACTCCATATCATGAGAGGAGTTGTGAAAACTGTGGGTTCAAAACTTGAGGTTGTCAAGGTAACTTTAAAATCATGAGAGACAATGAGATTAAAAGTTTATACAAGCAGTTACACTTGAGTAATTACAAATTGACAAAAAAAGTTGGATGTAAACTCTGTTCGGCGAAGTATCTAATATACAGATGACATGATGGTGCAATTGATGAGTTAAGACAAATCCAATTTTTTCACACTATTTGCCAGAGAAGCTAATTGTGTGTGTGTGTGTCTGTGTGTGTGTGTGTGTAGCTTGCTGGCTCCATCATCGGTAAAGGAGGCCAACGCATCAAACAGATCCGCCACGAGTCAGGCGCATCTATCAAGATTGATGAGCCTCTCCCTGGCTCCGACGATCGCATCATCACCATCACCGGCACGCAGGACCAGATCCAGAACGCACAGTATCTGCTACAGAACAGGTGTGTATGCAGTCTCTGCCCAGCCTCTCAAAGGTCATTGAGTCCATGTTTTTTTAATTCCCTCTGCTTGTGTGGACGATACTGGATTGCTGGGTGTGCTTTGTTGTGTGATGGGATGGCGCTCTCCAGGGTTGTAACACCTCTCTCTTCATCTCTCCTCAGTGCGCTACACCTCCTCGGACAGAACTAGCCCTGAACCCTCTGGACGGTCGAGACGTTCCTCTCTCCCTCTTTCATTATTCTCATCTCTCTCGCTCTCGCTCTCTCTCTCGCTCCCTCCCTCTCTCTCTCTCTCTCTCTCTCTCTCTCTCTCTCTCTTTTTCTAATGTATTTTTGGCAGGAGGTAGATTGACTGTTGCACTCCTGCCCCTCCCCTCCTGGTGGGTGGATTTGTTTTCTTTTTTGGTATTTTATTTTTTTAATCATTCAAGGGCCAATTTTATGTTTGCTCAAGACGGAAGCCCTCCTTGTGTGCGTGTGTGTGCTTTTTTTTTTCTTTTTTTCTTTTTTTCTTTTTTTTTTTCCCCCACACCGCCCTGCAGGCTGTGTGTGTGCGTGCATGCTTGTGTGCGTGTGTGTGTGGGAGAGAGAGATACAGCCAGTTCTGATGCAGTTCTGATTGTTGAATGATTTTGGTGTACGGCAAATTCCGTGTAAATATAACCTGGTTCATTTCTGTAATGTTACATGGTGACCTGTATCCTCAGATTTTGTCTAGTTTGTATGTTCTGAGATGTGTGTGTGAGTGTGTGTGCTTGTGCGTGTGTTGTGAAACTGGTGTCTTTTAAATCCGATATGTGTGTGTATGTGTGTCGGTCAACTCTGGGCTACCTCCAACCCTCCACTCCCTCCAGTCTCAGAATGCGTGTGTGTACATGTATGTATACGTGTGTGTGTGTGTGTTTTTATACTGGTGGCAGCAGCACAAACGCGTCCAGTCGGGTTTATGGGCAGTGTGAACTTTTGTGTTTTGTTTTGTTTTGTTTGTTTTTTGTTTTGTTGTTTTCTTTTCTTTTGAGTTTTATTTTTTTTTCCATTTCAATTTGTCCTGGCGTGATATGCCTCTCCCCAAAAAGAGCTGTAGAATTTGCTATTAGACACACAATAAAGATGATGCCACTTTTTACCAGTATCCATGGAAGTCATTATCTCTTGTCTCTTGGTTGCTCACATTTTCACTTTTTTTTTTTTTATATATATATATTTCTATATACACATGCAGTTTTATATTCAGTTGTGGCTGAAATTGTTGGTACCCTTCCATGAAAAAGAAAAACCCTCAATATTTCTTTAAAATAATTTTAAACTGACCAAAGTAATTTCAACTTTCATCATTGTTTATTCCGTTTAATGTTATTGTAATAGACTTTCAATTAATTCAACGGATCATTTTCAGAATAAAACAAATGAAAATGGCATTGACAAAAATAATGGTACCCTTCATGTAGCGAAGGGAGAGAGTCCACTGTTTAACTTCTTGAGTGCTTTTCGGGGTCAGAATCATGACCTGCGACTGAGTTTTCTGACCCGGCTGTATGTGTTGCTTCAGAATACTGCTTTAGTTTTGAGATTTCACTCATTTCATCCTCTCAAAATAGAGTATGGTGATCTTTTCTTGGACATTTTTTGCAGGTCTCTACTGTAAACATGCTGATCTGTAATATCTTCAGATTCCCTCAGACAACTCTTACCTTTGATTTGAGTGTTAATTTAGGTGCAAACAATGATGCCAAACTTCAGTGACAACATTTATCCATTTAAATAGTTCAAATAACTGAATACAAGATCAAATACATCTTGAGAGAAAGTGGAATAGAACATTATGTCCAATATTCCAATATGTAGTTTAATGTTCTGCATTATGTCCAATATTCATATATGTGGTTTAATGTTCTGCATTTCTCATTAGTGGGTCACTTTGACACTAAAAGTATGATTCTATGTAATTACTGTATGATATCTCTACTGTCCCTGTGTATATCTGTGTGTGACTGTATTTAGAGATAAGCGACTTTGCAGTGTTTCACTGTTCTGCATGGCTGCGTCAATATCTGCTCCGGGTTGCCACTAATCAGGGTCTGATTCAGTGTAGTCCACGTGAGATGGGATGACCAACGCCATCTCCCGTCAGCCTGGAAGGATACTTAAACCCTAACTATTTCCTTGTCTAGTTAGAGCAGCTGATGGATCTTTAGGTGAAGTCATGCTGTCTCTCCCTTGATGCGCATCATTGTAAATAAAACTCTGTTCCTGTATTTTTATACTATTGGTCTGACTGGGTCTCTATTCATCTGTGGTATCAAAATTACCATCAATCTGTTATATGAATTAAGGTTAAACAGTTTTCATTTTAAACATTGCTGTAATCCAATAATTGATTTGAACAAATTATGTCTTGAAACGTTCTTGGCTTTATTCTATTACATACCAAAGACACGCTATGCATGAGATTCATCGCTCAA
Source organism: Alosa pseudoharengus (assembly GCF_046254945.1). Classification (NCBI taxonomy): domain Eukaryota; kingdom Metazoa; phylum Chordata; class Actinopteri; order Clupeiformes; family Clupeidae; genus Alosa; species Alosa pseudoharengus. The sequence goes on along the minus strand of NW_027468848.1, from coordinate 16,656,198 downwards.
TTTCATTTCAATAATCTGTAAGGGTACCAACAAATTCAGCCATGATTGTGGACTAAACTTTCCTTTGTGAAATGCTCTGTGTATGGTACATTAGTTAACAGGCTTTAATATATTCATAAGAAAGGTATTTAGTATGTTCTCGGAACTGAGATGAAAACGTCTTTGACACATCTATGACTAGGTTGACAGACAAGGCAATCAGTCCCTGAGAAATCTAGTCAAATCAAGTAAAGTGGCGATATAACACACACACGATTATAGAGAACTAACTTCCCTGTTGCTTTAGAGGTCATATGAAACCACTAAACGTTGATAAATTCTATCCACTTATTGCTTGCTTACCAAGTGTGTGTATGTGTGTGTGTTGTAGAGCGCAGCCACCAGATTGGTAAAACTACAAACTACAAAACTACTACGCCTAGCGGTGGCATCCAGAATTAGTTTTACATGGGCGGAGACGTCTACACTGGAGAAGGCGTGATTGGTGAAACAGTCCCGGTACAGCACCACGAGACCTTCAGCTTAACATTTCTTCCTGTTTGGATATTTTTGCAGTTCTCAGTAGGTAACGTTTAGAGTTCTTCTGACTTTTTGCAAACACAATTAAAAAAAAAAAAACGAGTAGGCACTGACAGAGATGCCAAAGTATGCGTTCACATGCGGATGAACATTGCACGCGAGAATGAGATGAGACCAAAGTCCATTGAAGCCATGCGTAGCTATCTGCCCTGCTAATATCGTGTGTCTGTCTGTCTGTGTGTGTGCTGTTGACATTGAGAACTGCCAGCCAAATCAGCTGTCGATCGGTTCCGTAGCATGTTAACAAACGCAAGTATGACAGTGGTCTTATTTTCTCTTGAAGCGCCGTCCGCGAGATTTAGATTCTATAGAAAACTTTCTCTCTCTCTCTCTCTCTCTCTCTCTTTCTCTCTCTCTAATTCAAATTCAAATTCAAAGTTGCATGACTGTATGGGAACAGTGTTGCCAAAGCTATTGTTATATAATATAACATACAATAAGACCATAGGACAAAAAACAACAGAAATAGCTCTCTCACACACGCACTGGCGAGGAAAACATTTGAAGCTTTGCCAAACTTTGGTCTGGTCGATCACACGAAGTACCCCACTTAAAAACTCACACTCAACACAGTATTGTAAATAAATACATAAATGCTATTATATTTTATGCAAAACAAGTGTTGTCTTCCTTACACCATGCCATGGAATGCTGATGCATAACAGCAGCTTTATGTGTTAGATTTACATATTGTAATATTATGGCATTAATGGCTTGAGTGCTGCTGCTTTATTAAAGCTGTAGTCACTTTCTACTACCTGTTGATTTTCTCCTGATGAGGATGCCAGCAATAGCCTTGTGTGCTGTAGGAAAGAAAAAAGTTGTTTCATGCATTATTACTAATGCTGTTATACTAAAGGTGTGTGTGTGTGTGTGTAGGTGCTGTAATGGCGGAGGAGATCCTATGGCCGCGGGAGGCAGGCCGGTTTGTGTCCGAGCGGAGTCGTGATGTCCATGTGTGTGAGGAGGGTGTGTTACGAGTCGCAGAGATGCTGTATGGCCTCAGACACAGCGAGGTCCTCAGTGCTCGTGGGTGGAGCCTTATGAACCCTTTAGCCCCACCCCCAGGTGGTGACGCAGCTCTCAATTGGTTGCTGGTGGTCGACACCATGAACTTCTCCTTCTGGCCAGATGACCCAGACAAGCAGTGCGAGGTCATATGCCGGGGTAAGACCTACACCGGCTACATGGCACTGTGTGCAGCCATCACCAGAGCACTGGATGAGGGTAAGAGTCTCAGGAACACCTAAGACATAGCTCTGAGACATAGCTCTGTGTTGGATCGTATGACCTTTCACGCATTCTCTCAAGCAGCTGGGCTGGTTCCCAAAGTCGAGAAAGCATACTCAAAGGCTCCGCCAACACTGTTCCAATGTCAAAAATGCTCAGAAAACCGCGTCTGCATCTGTATCTGCATCTGTGGATCCTCAGGTGATGAAAATTCCCATAATCCTCTGCGTTGACATGCATCGGAGCAGCGCCCCTACTGAACAGAAGTGTGCAGTTAGAAGCGGAAGCGTTTAGACAGGCCGCAGTGATGTGCACGTTCACACTAGCTACAGTAGTCTGTTCCAAAATAGAGTCTGAGAATGCAAGGGAGGCCTCTAACCTCATCTTAGAAGAACCCGACTTGCAAGGAAGCATTCTATCAAGGAAGCATGCTCGACTTTGAGAAACAGCCCTGGCGTATCATGCTGTTCTGAAGGCACCTCACACCTACTGTAGAATGTTTCATAAGAACACTCATAAGGAGACCCTCAGGTCCCGAGCAGTTGAACTGCACATGCATGTGTGATGTGCTCATATGTACTTTGATTGTGTGTGTGTGTGTGTGTGTGTGTGTGTGTGTGTGTGTGTGTGTGTGTGTGTCTGCAGGTGTGCCCATCACAGACCCAGCGTATTTCTCAAAGATGAGTCTTGAGGACTTGGGCAGGGTTCTGCGCTCAGATAGTTCGGTACCCATGCCGATGCTCAGCGAGCGCCACAATGCTTTGACGGCGGTTGGTTGTGCAGTGCTCACACATTCAGGGTCATTCCGCTGCTTCCTGGAACCCTGCAACAACAACGCCCTCAAAATGGTTCAGCACATCGTGGAGCTCCTGCCCTCCTATCAGGATGAAGCCGTCTTTGAGGTATTTTATGCTAACAAACATATACCCACTTCCAGTATGCACAAGGACACATACAGATGCAGACGCACACAGACATCAACCTGCATTGACACAAAAGTTCAGCAGTAACTACACAGGTCTGCAATGAATGATCACATACAGCTTTAAGACATATGTTTGTGTTTACAGGGTAGGAGGGTGGCATTCTACAAGAGAGCTCAGATCCTGGTGGCTGAAGTGTGCTGTATACTAGAAGCTGGTGGGCAGGGTGGTGTCTCAGACATGGATCAGCTAACAATGTTTGCAGACTACAGAGTACCACAGGCACTTGTCCACTTGGGCGTGCTGCGGTATTCAGATGGGTTAATGGACACTCTCAAGAAGGGTCAGCATTCCATTTTAAAGTTGGTCTAAGGCACTGAAGACACACTGTTCAGATGTATTTATGTGTGTATCTGCATGATACAAGTGTAAATTTACTCTTATTTCCGTAAATGTCATGCATGAGTGTGAGCCACATACATGTCACATATTCACATATTCACATATTGACGGTGCTTTACGGTCTGATTTTGTGTGTGTGCGCATTGGTATTTTACAGGTGAGTTGCTGGACTCTGGTGATAGAAGAGAGGTGGAGATCCGTGGCTGTTCCATTGACTCTGTGGAGCAGATTAAGGAAAAGCTTGTCCAGTTGATGGCTCAGCGTGACGGAGAGGAGTGCCACATCAACTCTGCCCTCATCGACTTCTTCCTGTGGCCTTATGCAAAGGAGCATCACAAGGAGATGGCCCATATCCCAATCCACCACACACGCTGCATCTACTACTGACTGACGTGAAGTCAGCTTTAGTTTGCACATTTAGATCCTGTTTAGAGCCTCATTTATGATAATTGAATAAAAAAACAAGTTGTTTATCTGCTGTGAAGTAATTATTTTATTCTTCCTTTTCGGACGGTGGCGCTGTGAAAATTATGACCAATTTTTCAGTGGTTCGTCTCGGAAGGCGCGCTCACGCTCCTTGCCAGATGTCAGTCGTTGTTGCTTGGCAACATACAGACACAACACACAGCAAGCACGGGGACAGAAAAGAAAGCTGTTTCTATCCAACGCAGGTTGCCTATTCACTAAAATGATCGCTAGATGGATAAATTGTTAAAATAATCGCCTGCTAGAGTCATAACGGTAGCATTAAGGGAAAACTATCAAAGTATATCAGACGTTCCAAGAAGCCATAGCTTCTACCACCTCTGTTGTCTTAGCTCGCTATATCGATAGCATGTTTGCTAACATGACAGCCAAATAACTAGCTCTAACTTACGTTGTCATAACATTAACGTTAACGCTAGTTGGGTTTGTGATGTTAACTTTAGCGAATCTCTAATATGATGGAAAAGGTGATGCGGGTCGCGGTGCGCATAAGACCACTGCTTCCTGAAGAACTCCGCCAGAACCGGGAGGTATGTGCACATGTTGCAGTGGATTCACGTCAGTTTATACTGGCAGGTGGGCATGCCTTTCCCTGCCACTTCGCCTTTGGACCTACTGTGTCGCAGGAGCATGTGTACGGTTCCAGCGTTAAGCCTCTGGTAGCGTCGTTTTTCGCAGGCAAAGA
>NW_027468848.1:16639393-16646893 GCF_046254945.1 Alosa pseudoharengus | reverse complement strand
GGCCCCTACGCGAAGAGAGGCACCTGCACACCAAACCCTAAAAGCCGGGATTGCGTTAAACGTTCTTAGCAATCAGTAGAAGGATTTTTTTTTTACCACACCTTGATGTTATATCATCAGAGATCCTCTGAGCAGTTGCTGCGCTGTGCACCCTCACACACCGCTGCCCTTTGAACTCACGCGCCCCCGGTTCGCACTTAACTTATTATTAAGTAAACAAATAAATGTGCGATCAATACACAGCGCGCAGCGACCCCGTCCTCCTGCTCCGAAGAAGGAGGAGAGAGGAGGGGTGTGAGTCCCCACGCCGCTGCAAGGCTCCCATGGGAGAGGGAGATGGATGAGTAGGGGCGTGCGGCCCAGCATTCTCCATTGTTTCGTGGAGCAGTCAACGCGCCACAGCACCTCCTCCTACTGTCACTGTGCGCACCAGGTGGAACGCAAATGAAAGGCCGTCCATTTGTACGAGACGGATTCGAACGGGAGACCCCCTAATTCTGTTCCACCGCCGGCGGGCTTCTATTTAGTGAATGCGCGCGCGACCCCGTGCACGAGTGGGTGGAATGGATTAGGATGAAGTCACTTGCTGTCAGACAGCAGACGCGACCCACAGAGATGCTGAGGTTTAGGGAAATGCCTATCACGCGTGGCATCACTTTTCGCTATTCAAATGCATAGACGGGAGTTTACAAGATAATGGCTATGAAGGCTCATGAAACTGTCATAGGTTGGCATCAAACAAATGAAATGAGAAAATTAACCGCTTGTCTCTAGTTTAAACTTTTATCATCCCTAAAAGATGTTCCAGGGCAGACTCATTCTTAGAAGATATGGAGATCCAGTGGAGACCATAGGTCTATAGCCTTAATGCTTTGACAGGAGACATTCATTTCCATTATGAATCACATCCTCCCAAATGTGCCTCAAAGATGCATGCTGTGCTGTGCAGGTTTAGCAAAAGGTTGATATGTATTCCATACTCAACAGCAAATCACATCACACCCACCCCTCCACATCTTGAATCACTGTGTTCATTGGCTATGGTTGTTTTTAGCTTGATCCAAGCCACTTTTGTTTGTTTCCCATTTTCACAACCAGGATTGTGATTGAACACCACACTTTGAGTGTAACATTGAACAGACAGATAGAGGACCCTGAGGAGCAATTCAAAACATTCTCCTCCCACAGACAAATTACTACATGAATGTGTGTGTGTGTGTGAGGGTATGGAGAGAGGCCTGGATGGCTGAGCAGACACTGTCAAGGGACATGCTTCTTCAGAGTGATACCATAAAGGAACTCATACTTTGAATTATTTTTAAATTGTGATAACTTTCTAAAATTTGACATTCTCTTGCTGTATGTCTCTTTCTTTCTTTCTCTCTGTCTTTCTTTCCCTCACACTCTGTATGTGTCAAAGAGCAAGGCAGCAGTTCAGCCAGCTGGCTCATGACCTTGCTAATAAGTTTGATGCCGAGTGCACAATAGCAGCGTCGGGTTCTGGTGAGGCTCAGTCAGACGTCAGTCCATACACACTATTCCACTCCCTCCCCCTCATGCACACATTCAACACACTAGTTTCACTAGCAGAAATGTCTACCATATAAGTATTGATTTAAGTGATTTGGTTGGTTTATTTACCTTCACTCAGATGAATAAGATGAATAAAACTTTTTTATTTTTCAATTCTGTGTCTTTGATGATTGGAATGATTGCAAGTGTAAGAACAACACTTGTCTAGTTCTCATGGTCTCACTGAAGAAATGTCAGTGGAGAAATGGCTCTAATAACACAAATATAAATCTATTTAACTTGAGGAGTGCAGCTGGTGGCGTGACCCTCAGCCCGGTGTGGGGAGAAAGATGCTCTTTTCACAGTGGTGTGTGTGTGCCTCCAGCTTAGCTCTTATCACAAGGGTCTCCAAACACACTCCATTCAATCCCCTCTCAATGCAACCCACTTCACCCCTCTGTGCACACATGCCCAGCCATCTCACCCTGCTGTAGGAATATCTGGGTGACACAAGTGAACTTAGCTGGGTGGTTGTGTGTACAGAGTGATGTTAAGGAAAAGGGTTGGAAAACTGGGAATTTAAAAAGGAATTTTAAGTGGATGCTATACTAACTCATAACTTGTTAAAGCATGTTACATTTGGTGTGGCTGTGCCCCATCGCCCAACTCTCCTCCCTACAATACCAAAATCTAAAATAAAAAAAATGTTCATATGTATTATGTGACATGAGCATAATTTGAAAAGCAAATTATAGGAGATTATGGTGGCCTGATCAGAAGAACTTCTCTATGATTTTTCTCTGAAATATTGGGATCTTTGCAACCTCCTTGCCTTTACTGGCATGCCTTGACTTTGGTGACATTTCAGTGTCACCAAATTAGTTGATAGCACAAATACTGCGGGCAGGGGTGTCATTGTAAAGTAGTCAATGGTTGGAAATCTGAGGTGAAACTCAAACGAAACGGTGAGCGAGAGAAGGGAACGGGAATGCATGTGAAGGGTGAGGGGATTCCGGCCAGGGGATTCCGCGACTCCCAGGCGGTAATTGGGAGAACAGCTGACTCGGCTGCGCGATGGCAGATGGTCGGTGCGGCCGGGTGGCTGTGTGTGCGCATAGGGAGGGGGTAACGCCCATTGTTTGGGCGTTTGAGCTCCTCGCGCAGACAATGACCCCAGCAGGGGCAAGAAAAGATGGGGAGAAAAAAACTCTCCTTTTCACCCGCGAGAGGAGAGAAAAAACGGAAATGCAAAAAAGTTGGGAAAAATAATTCGGAGTCTTTGTTCAGTCCGTCTGCTCGGCTCGCGCACACAGCTGTCCATGGTCTAAAGCTCGCCGGTGATTTTCAGATGAAGAAGTTAGCATCATTGTCCCTTAAACATTGGGTTTCAGCAGCGGGGATTCGCACGGCTTTAGACAGACAATACATGTTCAGTACGGCTTAACGCTCGTGTCTGAAATAGCCTTTGAAATAGATCCTTTTTACGACTTGGATGAGTTAATCAGCAATAACTGGATAATGTGGACCTGCACTTACAGCCTGTTATATGAGCAAACTACTCAAAACTCCCTAATAGCAAACTAATAACAGAGCTGTTTTCAGTCCTGTGAAAACATTGCTACCTTCTGAGAAACGATTGTTTTCAATCACAAATCAGATCCTCATTCTAGCTCCTATATCTTAAATGTTTAGACGTAGCCTAATGAAAAACTTCCCTGTGCATTTCCCTCCTGTTTCCTCCTCAAGTTGTGCTATTCCATATATGTAAAACAATAAACACAGATACATAAAACGAAATTAAACATTTTGTTACAAAAATATTTAGAAAAATCTGTAGACTATATGTTGGTCTATGCTATAGCCTATGCATAAACTTTTAATCAATATAATCAAATAATGCAGAGTTAGGCAAAGCAAAATCCTCCTGTTGATATACAGACTGTGCAACAACCAAAAGTCTAAAAGGTGGGCTATATTACGCCTATAGATTAGCCTACATGTGAGTAGATACATCTTTTCCATGATGTTACTTCACACATTAATGTTAAAAAGACTTAATTAATTTTAATCGAATTATATGGGCACATATAGATAATATCATATTAAAAAACAAGAACTTATTGATAGGAAAATAGTTTTAGTGGGGGTAGCATGATGTGTTGATAAATCAGCTGGTGTGTGATTCTGAAAGCTCTGCACGGAACTGTCTCTCTCTACAATGGTATTTGTAGACTTGACAGGACAGAATACCAGCGCAGAGCAGACAGAGACAAAGCGAATAGCCTATATCACTGCACGCTCCATCGCAACGCAAGGTGAGCTCATCATGACGGAGGTTTTATTGTCATGCTAAAGTTTGACCACGACTTTGTCCAGATGCACCCAAATGTATACTGAGCCCTACACCAATAAGAACTTTTTGAGACGAATCAGATTCACCATTCATACAATCCACCAAATATGGTCATCTTGGCTCCTCCTCCAGCATGCCCTCGCTAGGTACCTCATTCATGCTCGGAGTGCTGAAAGCATCACTGCCAATTTGTACAGCAGGCGCGCGGCCAACGGGACAGGGTCTTCTGTTTGTGTTTTGTCTCGGACTACGCCTTCAGTCGTGCAGAACACTGTTGAATTCCAGTCGCGTCTGTGTGTATTGAGTGTGAGGTAGTGTGTGAAAGTGTGAGGTGAGTGAGAGAAGGGGTTTGGAGGCCAAAGTTGACAGTTGTGTGTTTTCGTCTGCAAGTGTATGTTTCCGCAGCACAGGTGATCCTCGTGAACGGTGGATGCAACAAGGGATTCATTACGAGGTTTCAGTTGAACAATGATCGCATCTGGAAGGAGCATACGTTTATTACCACTTCTGTCGTTTCCGGGGAACGTTTGAAGCCGACAGAGAGGAAAAACAACTGCAGGGGAGTCGAACACCTGAAAACCTCCCTGCTGCGTCTAGTTAACGGCAAATCAACAAACAGCAACTGCGGCAGCCCACTCTTTTCGGATTGTATATCTCCTGGTCTGCAAGATTATTCAGAAGTGTTTTGGCAGAGTTTTAAATGTTCGGGCTGCACGAACATCTGGGGAGGGACGTCAGCGGATTGAAGGAGCGAGCTCTTGTGGAGGAGATGGATCCCGTGCGCTCGTGGGTTAGGAATGTCGGGGTGGTGGACGCAAATGTTGCTGCTCAAAGGTAAGTCCATCTTACAAAAGTGTCCGCTTTACTGACATCTACAATAATTTTGAAAAGGCATTTCTAGGTTGTTTTATACATACTCTTGCTCAGTAGCCTATTAGAGAATGGGTTGAGGTATTGCTTTTAAAGTAGGCTACTTTCGTAAGTGGCCTAAGTTCTAAAACAGTGAGAGACTAAATCAGTTCTATAAAGAAGGTACAACGCTCGCTATCAGCTGTGTGGCAGTGCTCCCCTCACATCTTCTGTCAGATCATAGAATGCAACAGGTCAGAGCATGGCATGGGGCGCTCACTTTGCTTGTTAAGCTTTGGTGCATCACTAGTCCTAGGCTGAACTAGGAGGCGGCCGTGTCACGAGTCGGGTGAAAGGGCCTAAACAAAACCAAGCAAAGCAAAACAACAAAAGGCAACCGGCACGCTGTCAGAGAGACCTCACTTGAGCTGGGACGCGTCTCCTCTCTGTTAGGCTACAGTTTGATATTGATAGACCACACTAGAAATGCGTGGTTGTAGGCTATCTATTTGTTTTACACTAGACTTTGATTTCATTTCTAGTGTATCGGCTGGAAAGCACAAACGCTGTCGCACACACTTCAGACGATGAAGCTTATAGGCTATTGAAAAAGTTATCAAGTTGAAAGCCGTCTAAACAGAAGGTTTTAATGAAACGATTGCCATATACATAAATTGATATAACACCACTATCAATACCGGTAGTTGCTATCATAAAAGCGACTGAATTGGTTATGCTTAAAGAAATAAAATAAAATAGCCTAGAAGTTGTCGTTTATAAAGGCACATTAGCTGGTAGCCTGTGATTCTGCAAAGAGGAAATGCTTATTGAAATAAATTGAGACCAAGTTAATCAGTGGATTTCGTTTATGGTTTTTAGTTTTCGAATAGGCTTGGGTTTATTAAAAATGTATGAAATTGATTAACACGTCAATAATAAAAGCAATTTTCTATAATTATCATCGGACACAATAACGTGATAATTAACGTCAAGAAGTTGGCTAAATGACAGTAGCCTACACTTTTCCTTTGGCAAAATATTTTTTAAGTTTTGTCTGAAAAACATTTCAATGTCAATATTTCGCCATTAAAAGATATTTTAACCACAACCACTATATTTTGGAGGCTATAAAACGTCCTGTATTTTCAAAAAAAGCAAACAAGGATGGGGGAAATCATACATTTGTTATTTTGGACCATTACGGATATGGATAGGCCTACGCCACCGTTGTTTCAAACCATCGAACAGTCTGTCGACTTAACCCTTAAATAATGATCTTTACTGACCTCTTGGACGCAGGGCCACTAAAGCTGGACCTACATTATTTTAATAAGCATGAAAGTATAGCTGCAGCTGAGTCCCGTCATATGCTCAGTCCCCGTTACATGAACATAGAAACTTTTCCTTGCAGCGTGCGCACCAAAGTAGGCCTTCAATGCGCATAAGGTTGTAAGACGCTTTTTTCGTTCTAAATTAGGAATAATTCGTTGAAGATTGTTTAAGAATATGGAAATGACCACATTTGTAACGGAAAACATTTACATTAACAATAATACATTGTAATTTCACCTATTTAGGCTACATTTGTTTACATTAGACATCCTTTTTACAATGCGTATAAGATTTTCTTGTAGTCTATTAAGCTGTCAGGCAAATTCAAGGAAATAAAATGGCATTGCACACATTTTTCTTTATTGCTTGTTGTAAACAGAAAACATCCAACATCTCACACTAGAACTGGGAGACTTATGAAAACTATAAGAAATTATACAGTTATTATCCTGCTTATGCATTGGTATTGTTTAGCCTGTGGTTTGACCCATACAAGGAAAATAATTAGCATTGAACTGAGGTTCTCTCTCACCCATTCCACTCTACCTCAAAACCTCATTTCTAGATACAAGACATCCAGTGATTGGCCATCTCTAACCCTAAACACTGACCTGTGGCCTTTGCCCTTTAACCCCAAACCAGGTCACACCGTGTCCAGATGTGCAGTCATTGCATTTTTTTGTGTACAGAAATATTTAGTCCAAGCCTTACTGGAGAAGTCATTCTTAGATCATATACACTGATTAGACTAGATTATACTTGACGTGCAGAATTATCACCATAAGAGGAATAACTGACTTGAATCTTGGATATTGACTGCTGGAAGTAGGAGGTTTTATGCTTTTTCTTACAGTATCTCTCATGTGGTGTGTGTGTGTGTGTGATTTCAGTGGGGTTGCTCTGTCACGGGCTCACTTTGAGAAGCAGCCTCCTTCCAATCTAAGAAAATCCAACTTCTTCCATTTCGTTCTGGCATTATACGACCGGCACGGACAACCAGTGGAGGTGGAGAGGACATCCTTTGTTGACTTTGTGGAGCATGATAAGGTGGGTGTGCATGGCTGCATGTGTATGTTTGTGGCCCTGATACATGTCTATGAATCTGTTGCATACTGCTTACAATCAAATATCTTCTGGGCGGCAACATTTGAGAGTTTATTTTAGACATGATTCCCTGCTCCCTCTTTCTCCCCTGAGTGTGTGTGTGTGTCAGAGAGAGAGAGAGAGAGATTTTGTTGGTTTATGGATACATGTGATTATTTGTAGATTTGTAGATTATTGATTAGTTGATAGTATTTGTATATGTATCTCTCTCTCTCTGTGTGTTTGTGGGTATGGTCAGACGTAGGCTAAATACAGTGTTGATTGATGGTTTTGCCATGTGGTCATACTTTGGCTTAGAACACAACATTTTTCTGAGGGTTGGAAATTGTTGCATTCTAACTCTGTGCTGG
>NW_027468848.1:16626893-16634393 GCF_046254945.1 Alosa pseudoharengus | reverse complement strand
TGTGTGAGGGTGCACTCAAGTTAGATCAATAGACGAAGGAGAGCAAAGGAACTGTGTTTCCATGGAAAAGGAAGAAAGGAGTGAAAAATGTGGGGAAGGGACGTAGTGATGGAGGGATCGATGGCCTGCAATATCTCTCTAATTGATTGCACTTTCCGAGGGGCTGCTCTTTTAACAAGCCGCTCTCCAGCCAAACAGAATAATCAATGGGGGATATTCGAATCTCATTCCAATCTCGTCAATACAGCTTCCCGAAGACCTCTCGGAGTCAACGCGTGGCAAACACTCCATAGCACTGGTGCACTCTGGGAACAGACAGGACTGGAGCAAATTATATTTTTATATGATAGTGGAGAAAAACACTCTTAGCTCTTAAATACAGACCAAGAGTAGGGTTCCTAGTAATGGTGTCTTATGAGAAATTGGTATAGCAAGCTTAAGTTTACTTTTCTATGGGTTTTGCAAATATACGTATACTTGAAGGGGCTGAATCCACTTTTCTGTAATCGATTCACATAAGTTTGAGCATTTGTAATATGAATACGATGGACATGATTGAAGAATCAAACGCAGGTGATCATTATTAGATAGAATATCAATGAGAAATACTATGCCAAATATCTTTTCAAACGCAGGTGATCATTATTAGATAGAATATCAATGAGAAATACTATGCCAAATATCTTTTCAAAATCCAAATAAGGGCTATTGTGGGGTCTATGTTAAATGGATATTCCACCATTTGGGGAATTACACTTATTTTCCACCTCCCCTTGAGTTAAACAATTGATTTTTACCTTTCTCCAGTTCATCCAGCCGTTCTGAGTCTGGCGATACCACTTTTAGCTCCAGCCTAGCATAGATCATTTAATCAGATTAGACCATTTGTCTGCTGCCGCTCAACCTTGTTGCTGGAAGTTAGCCTATGGGGACTATTTTCAGGTGCTGCATGATATTGTGCTGCTTTGCCCATGGTGTTGCTTGATTATTATCTCTGAGAGTACAGTTCCATGTCAAATCAGCCTAGAAAATTGCCACGTTTCATTTTCCATTGGTCTTATTACACTTTCTAACTTGAGAGGAGACAAGTTTTCAATAGGAAAATTACCGGAAATCTTAGTCACTTTTAAACGTGATGCTAGCAGGTGAGAAGCTAATGGTCTAATTCAATTAAATGATCTATGCTAGGCTGGAGCTAAAACTGGTATTGCCAGACTCAGAGAACGGCTGGATGAACTGGAGAAAGGTAAAAATGAATTGTTTAACTCAAGGGGAGATGGAAAATGAGTGTAATTCCCCAAATGGTGGAATATCCCTTTAACAGCCAATTCATTTATGCCTATAGTTTTTTGTTTTATTTATGCAACACATCTTGAACTTACATCAAAGTTGGTGCATATTTTGAGACACCAAGACAACTTTTTATAATGCGGAATGTTTTATCTGAGAACTGTGTTAAGGTAGGCCTATAGCCAAGAGTCATCCAGACTAAGCTCATGAGAAAGTGTGCCTTAGCCAAGGATGTTCAGGGAAACAGCTGGAAACATGCAGGCACAGCTTAAGGGACCTGATGAATGATGCAGCATTAAGAAGGCTCTGGACTACTCACATCGTGTGTGTGTGTGTGTGTGTGTGTGTGTGTGTGTGTGTTGGTGTTAGTGCTCAGTACTACAGTGGATGACTTGCTCCATATGTGTACAGTACATTATCGCAGACAGACAGACAGACAGACAGACAGACACACACACACACACACTCACATATAACACCATCTCATGCACTGCAAGCGAGCCCAAGGGATAACAAAAATGAGGTCTGTCTGTGGAAAAGAACATGAAACTGTTGGCAGTATCAGACAAACAGCAAATAAAGGCAAGGGGTGCATTCTTTATCGTTCCCTGAAGTATGTGAATGTGTGTATCGTTTTCCTTTGTTTGTGTAAGTCTTAGAATATTTTTTTTAAAATGATGAGTGATCTAGGGCTTAAGCTTAGCCTTAAGCTAGTCTTGTACATGTCCAAGAGTTTGAGATAAAGTTAATATGAACTAAGATCAGAAGTAACATGGCCAACTCACAGCTTATTCATTCAAATGATAGATATCACTGAACAGGTGAATGTGATTTGTACTGGCAAAGTTTGGTATTATGCAAGTCTGGGACATCTTGGCCATTGCTACAATTTCTTAGGTCAGTTACTAATAGTTATGTCCTGCTGGCACAACTGGCCTCTGATTTCATGCTCAGCAATTCATTCCTTGTATTTTTTTTCTTCTGTCTTACTCTCTACAAACACACACACACACAAGAAGGATGTTTTCTCAGGAAATGGAAATGAAGTGCTAATGAGCTAATGTGTGTGTGTGTGTGTCAGGGGGGTGGTCAGTTGAATGACCAAGGTATTAGATTACAAGCAAGATCTGCTCTGTGTGACTGCACACATGTTGGGTGTGTGTGTGTGTGTGTGTGTTTCTCTCTGTGTGTTGGTGTACTTGAGTGTTTGTATGCATGTGTGTATATTGGTGTAAAGGTGGTGTGTGGCTAGGAATGGTGTGTGTGTGTGTGTGTGTGTGTGTGTGTGTACTAGGAGGGGGTGGTTACTGGGGTGTTAAGTTTCACTAATGATTTAATGATGCCCCCTGGCGGGTACCACACTCTTGCTTGTTTGTTTGTCTGTGTGTGAGGAATCTGAAAGGAATCCTCTTTTCCTCTTCTCCTGTCTCCTTCACTTGGTCTCCTTACTCATTTCTCCTCTCCTCCATTCCTCCCCCTCTTCCCTCACTCCTTCTTATTCTCTCCATCTGCCTCTTTTCCATGTCTACACCCAGAACCATTCACACATGGGCAGCCGTGGACCACTGGTTAGCACTCTGGACTTGCCGGTTCGAGGGTTGCCGGTTCGAGCCCCGACCAGTGGGCCGTGGCTGAAGTGCCCTTGAGCAAGGCACCTAACCCCTCACTGCTCGCCGAGCGCCGCCGTTGAAGCAGGCAGCTCACTGCGCCGGGATTAGTGTGTGCTTCACCTCACTGTGTGTTCACTGTGTGCTGTTTGTGTTTCACTAATTCACCGATTGGGTTAAATGCAGAGATCAAATTTCCCTCAAGGGATCAAAAAAGTATATACTTACTTATACTTATACATTCTTCACAACACTTGTGCGCATAGTTGTGTGTGTGTGTGTTTGTACATGTACTGTATGTGTGCATGCACATATATCTGTGTGTGTAGTCTTAGCAACACTCATACATCATAGTCCAATTCAGTAAGAATGCATTCCATCCTGTTTCAGACACATCTAAAGCTATGTGGAACTCTGTGATTGATGGAAAATCTGGGGAATTGTCCATTGTATGGGTGGGCTACTTTTCTCTTTAGTTGAAGTGTGCATTTGTCTGTTTCACTACAGTAGAGCTGGTATATGTGTGTTGAGGGAGGTTAGAGCGGGGTTGATGTCCGTGTGTTTGAGTGTGTGTGTGTGTGTGTGTGTGTGTGTGTTTGAGTGTGTGTGTGTGTGTGTGTGTGTGTGTGTTAGGGCAAGGTTGATGTGGATGTTGACAGCCTCCCAGCAGGCCTGCTGAGCTGCCTGCCCCCAGCTTCCATCCGTCTTCTCTCCCTCTATTCCCTTTTGTTTCCCCCATTCCTCTTCCTCTCTTTCGCTCCCTCGCTCGCCCCGGCACATGCTTTGTGTTAGACACGGACAGTAAATTTCAGCGCCCTGAGCCCCTGAATGATTCCATACCTATAACTTCACACATTCTCATCCACTCTCTCTCTCTCCTTTTTCTCATCACACCTCCTGACTATAGATGTTCCTCTCTTGCTCTATGAATCTATGTATCAGTGTATGTATGTATGTATATAGGCTATGTTTGTATGTATGGATGTATGTGTGTGTGTGTGTGTATGTATGGATGTATCGGTCTATGTATCTGTGTATGTATCGATCTGTCGTTGTCCTTCAGCCGCTCTCCCAATATTTCTTCTCAAAAGATTGTAGAAATCCTTCTCTTCTCATATCTTCAATCAACCAATTCCTCGTCTGACAGCCTCTATTTAGGGCTCAGTCACTCTCTCTTTCTCTCTCTCACTCTTCCTGTATCCCTCTGTCCTTTTCCCTCTCTCTCATCTCCCCCTGTCTTGTGAAGAAACAGATGTTGTTTGTCAGATCCCATCATTACTGGCTAATTAAACAGACATCTCTCTCTCTCTCTCTCTCTCTCTCTCTCTTTCTGATCCGTGTGTACTGTTGTGTATTGGGTTTTGACAGTTTTTGGACTGGGGTATATGTAGTTTGTGTGTGTGTGTGTGTGTGTGTGTGTGTGTGTGTGTGTGTGTGTTGAAGGAAGCATATGCAATCACATGCATACACACATGCAAACCCAAATACACCTCTGGAACTCTTGCTTCTCACCCTTTTAATGGATTATGCACGGACTGTCGGTATTTGTGTGTGTGATTAGTTATAGTGTGCAGGTTGATTTAGAGGGGAGGCTGTGGATGCAGGAGTAAATTAACTTTGTGTGTAATATGTGTGTGTGTGTGTGTGTGTGTGTGTGTATGTGTGTATGTAAATGAATAGCTGTGTGTTTGTGTGAGTGTGTGTGAAAGGTCTCCCTGTGGTATGTAGCAGCGGGCTGTGGGTTTACGCCATGCTCCCTGTGCCCTATTAGCGGGGTCAAAGGTTGGCCACTGAGGGTGTTAACCCCTGAGCCCAGTCTGCCCCACGTCTGCCATGGAGCCAGAGACCCCTGTGGGATTCATCAACCCCTCAGACACGCACACACACACACACACACACACACACACACACACACACACACACACACACACACACACTAAACATTCACCCCTGTTTTGACCATCACTCAGGCCAGCTACTGTAAAAGGTGCTGTCCTTATGCTTATGTCAGAAAGCACATGGAAAACAGTATGTCAAACCACTACTAGGAGGGGACTATAAGAGTGGGGAACCGTTTGTCTTATGGGACTAGTATTTGGTAGATAGGGAATTTTAGAAATAGGCATGTCATTTTGTCATGGGCATCAGTAGTTTAACAGTATTCATTAGTGAACACTGCAGTCATGTAGCTGTAATGACATGTGTGAATGAAGTGATGAGGTTCGCAACACTTATTAGAGTTTTTACATCAACATTCACCCCAAGAGCAGTGTTTACTTTATCAAACAGCAATAAAACACAGTAGTTGACAATACTTGTCAGGGAACAATACACCATCTATGAATACTACTTAGTGGTAATTCTTAAAAGAACCTACCGGTATAAGCCATTTTGAGAACATGAGAGAAGGCTTCTTAGAGCTGCTTTGCTGGTTGGCTTATTCGCATCCTCCAACACTGCGTTTACTCTGCTGGTTTGGTCTAGAGAGAATAGTGCCCTTCATCAACAACTGCTGTCTCGCTGAAAGAAACACATCCTTAAAAACTAGTCATCATTTTTGAACATGTGACCACTTGGCTCTTTGTCCATAGTGATAGCAGCATGCAAAACACACATGCATAAACACTCAACAGCAGAATGCATTGTGTGTTAAACTGGAATCGCAGCTTGTTCAAACTCAAAATCAGTGACCTGCTTTCAGGAATCATTCTATCAATTTATAACAGTTATTTGAAACAAATTTAAGATGTGATTGTACATCATTTTCTGTATCCCTGTGTGACAACGTGCATTTGTGTGAGTGTGTTTGTGCATGTGTGTGTTGTGGTGTGTGTGTGCGTGTGTGTGTGTGCGTGTTTGTGTGTGTGTGTGTGCACGCGTGCGTGTGTCTGTGTGTGTGTGTGTTGTAATGCCATACATCTGGTTTCCTAATCCCCCCTCCTTGTCAAGACTGTTTTGTTTTTGTAGGGAGGGGGGACCTGATGAGTGATGGCCCTGAATATAGAATATCAACATTCTCTCTCTCTCTCTTTCTCTCTCTCCCTTCCCTCTCTCTTTCTCTCTGCCTGTGGTCCAAACGTAAATGGGCTCACTTTCTGTCACTCAACTGTCACAACACAAAATCCTCTCTCTCCTCCGCAGTCTTTCCATAATAGTTCGCTCTTATTCTGACACACTTAGATGGACTACAAGCTCACACACACACACACACACTCATCTTTTTCATGGTGATTTTTATTTAGTCGTGATTAAGGTATTAAAGGTATTACTGTAATCAACTGTTGAAAAGTTTTAGTTGGAAGTTGCTGTAGTTGAAAATGAGAGGCAATGAAATATAGATAGATAGATAGATAGATAGATAGATAGATAGATAGATAGATAGAGAGCGAGAGAGAGAGAGAAACTTTGCTTTCGTCTCCAGGCAACAATACCAGCAAGCAGTGATTGACAGCTTGCGGTAAGTGAGTCGTCACTCATGAGTGGATGCACTTATGTGTACTTTTGTGTGAGGGTGTTTGTGGATAGATGTGTCACATGTGTGCACTACTGTACACATGCATTTGTTTCCTTTACTGTGAGTGTGGAGTGTGTACGTGATTTGTTTGCTTTATTGTGTGTGTGTGTGTGTGTGTGTGTGTGTGTGTGTGTGTGTGTGTGTGAGAGAGAGAGAGAGAGAGAGAGAGAGCACTTGTGCTTATACATGGAAAAAAGAGGAACATTGAGATGTGACTTGTGCGTGTGTGAGTGTGTGTCAGTTAAAGCGTGTGTGTCAAGCAGTAGCAGTGCGCCTGCTGAGAACTTCTGTCGGGCCACGGCTGTGAAGGCAGGTGGGCTTAACTGGGAGGCCTGGAATGGGGGCTTCCCACTGGGCAGGCGTGTTAATCGATCCCCAGGCTTCAGTCCTGGCCTTCATTCTATTTGTGTGTCCTGCCAGTCTTTTCAGAAGGAAGACAGAAAGACAGCAGCAGTTCTCAGATGAAAAAGAAAACAGACAGATGTGTGTCTGAATGTGAATTAACACATTTGTGTGCATTTTAGATTAATGAATTTAAGTTATTTTGCAATTAATAAAAACATAATCCAAAATATCTGCCCTCATACACCTATCTGAGACAAAACTGTATATGATTTTTTTATGGGTCCAAACACCATTTGATAGACCCATACAAACTCAGACAGGGCATACACGCAAAAACATGCCTGTATGCATATGCATTGTCTCTTACATACACACACAGAAACACACTCATGCAAACACACACACACACACACACACAGACACACACACACATACACAGACACAGAGCCGCACAGACACACACCTTTTTCTGTAAATATCACCCTGATGAACAAACAGGCAGGATATTAAAACTTTCCCCAGACCGCAGTAGATGAGAGTGTGGGGTGGGTGTGAGGTGGTGTTGGGGAGGAGGGGGTCCTGGCATCCTAATTAATTATGCAAGATTGGTCTAATTATAATGCAGTGAGTGTGTGTGAGGCAGAAGGTGTGTGTGTGCTGTGGTCGAGAGATTTGCATGCTAAGTGGGTCGGAGGAAGCAACTAATGCATGCTAATGCTGGCCAATGTTAGCATCACACTTTTG